>NW_006203647.1:655634-720739 GCF_000334495.1 Tupaia belangeri chinensis
TTCTCGCTTTCTGTCTCTCTGTCTCTCTCTGTCTGGTGAGCGCACACGCCCTATAGCAAAAACCTCTCCCCCCCCCAAAAAAAGAGAGAAATCAGCCCCCACGGGGAGATGGCCACACCACAGTCCCTTCTCCATTCTCCTCTTGGTCACACATACACAGTGCCTGGTGTGAGTTTCAAGTCGCCAGGTTCGGCATTCAAACCACGGTTGACCACGTGGGAGTCCAGCAACATAATCACTATGCCATCTGCTGGTCCCCACCAGTTCATTTTGTATATGTGGCGGCAGTTGGTGAAAAGATGTTGAGCCCAACCAACCTTCTCTAGCTCTTCCTGTAGTTGAGGAGGATCACATTCAACTTGATGTTTTCCTCTGCCTCTTTTGCTGAGCAGCAGGCATTCTTTCCTTTGGACCTTCATAGCACATGCTCAGTATCTCTGATTGCAATACCTTTGACCAGATTTCAGTTATTTAGGTCTTTGGGCTGTTTACCATACGAGGATGTAAACTCACTGAGGGCTTCTGTAAGTGCATGTGATCTATATGTCACTGTCAGCTCTTTGGAGATAATGCTTTGCCGATTGTAGATGCTCAGGAAATATTTGTTGGCATAATGAGTTAGAGTTAATGAGTCAACAGTCATTTACTTTTTAAAATTCTTCCTTAATTTTTGCTAACCCAACTCCTAATTGCAGATGATATAATTTAATGCTTTTTTTTTTTTTGCCTAGTTGTTTTTTTTCTGTGTACAGATGTAATAGCCAATGAATCATATTGGTAAGAATGAACTCTTAGTATATTTTATTTGGGGAAATGAAAAAAAATGTGATCCAGATCCAAAACCTGGAATAATTTTTGAGTTCTAAATATTTCTCTTCCTGGCCTTCCTTGACTATTCCTTTATCTGCAACAAATCCAGTACACGTGCAGAGTGTTTTCCATTTTGGTAGGATAGTACAAGGGAGGAAGGGAAGAACAGTACCTAATTTACCTCTTTAAAAAATACAGGTAACTTGACACATCATTTACTAGTACAATCTTTGGTTGAACTTTAATAATATGTGGCTGTTAAAAAATTTTAAAAGAGATCCATGTATTGTGTAAACACAATAGAATATCATTATAAAATGACTAATTTCTATAGAGCTTGTTAAATTTCATGAAGCTCATCTTTCTCCCTAAAACATGACTGCAGGCTAGAAGACATTTCGAGGGTTTATTTATTATTTTTATGAAGCAGCTGTTAGTTTTGACCCCTGTCACCAGAGTTAATCTAAGTAGGTTCATTTACATATTTCAAAGGAAAAAACACTGTAGCACTATATGTGTGTATACAAATCCCATTATGTTTGCACAATAAAATGATCCAATTAATCATTTGTTCTCTTGAGGAAAAAAAATATTCTATTTGGTGAGCATGTTTGGATTTTTTAGAATATTGTCCTATTTAGAACCTTCTCTATAACCTAAAATCGTGGGTGAGTTGAAAGTGATCATTGGATCAAGACAAAATTTTATTTTTATATTTTAGCATCAAATATGGATAATTTAGATTCTCTTTTGTGTTAAACTCCCCCCAAAAGAGACCCTGAGAGAAGAATTTGAAGAGGAGTACTTTATTTGAAAGGTGATTCCAGGTAATACTAGTAGGGGAGTGAAGCTCATTAAAGGTATATTGACCAGCCAATCCTGAATCCATTGGGAAATCTGGGAGGTAATGTAGAATGTATGCAGAGATATCCTACCCATGACACTAAGTTGACAGCTGCTTATAGGTCCATTAGCTCACACCATCTTGAGGATTCTAGTAATAACATTTGACTTATAGAGATGAATGTCAAGGAAATATGGACAGCACAATGATGGAGTCCATTGCAAACGATCCAACATAGAGGGGTATTATTGTGGTCAAACTTTCCCTTTAGTTCTAATGAAGGGTATTTTGTTTGTAAGGAACAGATGACCACTTACACTACTTCATAACTCAGTCGAAAGAGATAGAAGAAGAGGGCATAAGAACACAGGGAGGTCTTACAGAAACCCAGAATGTGCTGAATAGCCAACCCTCAGAAGCACAGAATTCTAGGCTGCTCCAGGACCAGTAGTTTAGTTGGAGAAATGTCCATTTTCCTCCCTCCCATATGGCTTCCTCTGACACTGCCTCTTGGAACGCCGTGATGCCTGTCCCTGGTCTGGCCTTACTTTATCTTTTAATGTAGGAACCCACCACTGACTTGGACCTCTATATTTATCTCTTTAGATTCTCAGGAGTGGAAACCTAATTGGCCCAACTTACCTTTTTCAAAGCAGGATACATTAAAAATTTAAGTCCTTGGCCAGCTGATAGGAGTTCCTGAACAAATGTCTACTAACAATCTGCTTCTCCATGGCCAAAGGGAGGGGTCATTTGCCTCAATGCCTACTGAAAAGAGGAATAGGATAAGGACTGAAGAGAAATGGTTGGGACGAGGTCTCCCAAAGCAGCATTATACCTAGGTAATAACTCCATGTAGATAAATAAAAGTCAGGTCTGAAGAATTCCATGGCATTTTCATAAATACGCAGGATAATAACAGAAAAGATAAAGCAAAATCATTATGTGGCCTGTCCTTACTGCCAGTATATCATCTTTTTTATCTTTTTTTTTTTAAATTCATTAGTCTCTTTGGAAGAAAAATGTTATGAAAATCCTACATATAAGTAAGTATAAATAAGCAATTTCTTACTTTCCTCTTCTTCTTCTTTTTTTATTTATTTTTATTTATTTATTTTTTTGAGAGGTTTTTTCACTACAGGGCGCATGTGCTCGCCAGACAGAGAGAAACAGAGAGACAGAAAGTGAGAAATGACCCCCCAGAGGGGATGACCACGCCGCAATCCCTTCTCCTCCATTCTCCTCTCGGGATCTTGGGCACGCACGCACACACGCCCGGCGTGGGTTTTAAGCCACCGGGTCTGGGATGCGAACCGCGGTCGACTACGTGGGAGTCCAGCGACATAGCCATTATGCTAACTGCTGGTTCCCTTCTTTTTTTATTCTTAAACTAAGAATATGGATGTAATTATTTTAGTAGAAAGGCAAAGGTATGTAGTTTCCCTTTTCTAAAAAATCCTGAAGATACATCCGCCTTGTGATACTCTTAATATTTGCCTTACCAAGTCCAAGAAATGAGACTTAGGGTATAAAAGCAGATTTTTATACAATCTGTAAGTAAAGATGAGGTGTTTGAATAATGTGACCTGAGGTTGCTTCTATTCCACGCTTAGATAAAGAATTCTGAACTGTCTGGTACAAGTCATTACTTCTCTGTCTGAAAACAAGGACAGCCATGCTCTTGTACCTCTCTCCTACCCACCTTGGGTTTGTTATCATACCATTTCCACGTCGTTCATTGCTCAAGTCCTTCCCATTCTGTCCTATAACTATCGTCCAGTAATTGCGATATAGTTTTATGTTTAATAATAAAATTCACTGCTGGCTGCTGATCTTTTTAATACGATGATTGCATTCTTGAGCTTAACTTGACTCATCCTTTAATTGGCTGGATGTTGCTACCAAGCTGTTTTCCTAAGTAGGGTTCGTATGGTAATATTGTATTTTCTAAGCACCTTTTGTTTGTGATATTTTACTCATTGTCTTCATATCTGCTACATTTTGGCTAGGTGTAAGGTTCTTGGGACCCACACTTTCCCTCTAAACTTCCAGGTATTGTTCCATTGTTTTGTAAGCATCAGTGTTGCTATTGAGAAGTCTGTAGCCTGAGGTATTCTATTTTTGTAAGTGATAGGCTTTTTTTCTGACTGGCAATATGGAAAATAGTAGTTTCCTTTGAAGTTTAAAAGCTAGGACTTGGAGTTAACATTCTTTATTAAATTTTGCCAAAATATTATATCTATACGCTTTAAATCTGCAAGTTCAGATCTACCTTTATCTCAGGCCTATTCTTATGTATCTAATCTTCTAATACACTTCTGCTTCTTAGGTTCTCTGCTTCTAGAACATAGATTTTAAGTATCCCTTATCTTGTACATCTATTGTTTCTCTTTTGTCTTTCTTTAGCATTCATCAAAATCATCTAACATTTTTTTTTGTGCTAGGAATTAGATATATTACCAGTGTGTTTTGTTTTTTGATGTTTAATTTCTTGCTACCGATATTATCTTGGTCTTTAGTTTTCATTCTTTAAAAAAATGTATTATTTATTTTTTGTAACTTCCAGAGAATGTGCGCACTCACCAGAGAGAGGAGAAAGCACTCCTGCATTAGGGTAGGGCCATGCCCCATTCTCTTCTCTGTTTCTTTATCCTGTTGGGACTTGGGGTATGCATGCACATGTACCCGGCATGGTTTTCAAACTGCCTGGGCTGGTACTCAAAGTGTGGGCAGCCGTGGGGGATATGACTCCCTTAATCACTAGGTTGTAGGGACGACCCTTTCATTTCTTAATTTTTTTTTTTTGAGAGGTTTTTCCTATAGGGTGCGTGCACTTGCCAGAAAGACAGAGAGAGACAGAGAGATAGAAAGTGAGAAATCACCCCCCCAGAGGGGGTTGTCCACGCCGCAATCCCTTCTCCTCCTTTCTCCTCTTGGGATTTTGGGCACGTGCGCACACACCCCTGGCATGAGTTTAAGCCACCGGGTCTGGGACTTGAACCACGGTTGACTATGTGGGAGTCCAGCAACATAGCCATTATGCTAACTGCTGGTCCCTCATTTCTTAATTTCAGTTATCCTTACTTCATCTTACTCTGTTGTGTTATCATCTCATCTTTGAGTTCTTTCTCTCGCTCTCTTGCTTTCTGTCTCTATGCAGCAGTTCAACATTCTGCATATGTGTCCACTGTCCTTCACTCTACTCACCACTGAGCAGCCAGAGAGATCCTGTGGAGATGATGATCAGAACACGTGACTTTCTCCATGGCGAACAACCCCGTAGTGCAACGCTTAGGTGGTGTGGAGAGGAAGCCAGATCCCACCTGGCTAATCCGGGTCAGGGTGCTGGATGTGTGCATGCATGCCCAGGATCCTGACAGGATGGAGAGTTGGAGGGGAAAAAATTGTAACACATCTATGCCCTGTTGGCGGGCTCTCTCTCATGCATGTGCCCTCTGGTATTAAAAAACAAACAAAGCACTAGTGGCTGCCCACCATACTTGGGAGAAATTGGGGTCCTTGCAGTGACCGTCAGGGTCATTCCTTCCACATTACTGATTTTGCTCCTCCTGCTCTCACTGGCCTCCCTGCTGCCTTGAACCTATTAGGCGAGTGCCCCTCACAAGATGTTTTCTCCCATTGTTCACTGGGTCTGGGATGCCCTTTCTTCAGCTATCCACATGGCTCACCCCTCACCTTCTTCAGGTATTTACACAAAGGGCACTGTTTCAAAGAGACCTTTCTTGACCACTCTACTTAAAACCACAATTCCTTCCTCTATCACTTTCTATCCTCTAGCCTTGCTTTTTCTTTATAGTATTTTTTTTGCCTTTTTTCATGTGTGTGTGTGTGTGTATAATATTAGTACAATTTATTTCTATATTTTATTATGTCAACCGCTTCCCACAACTAGAGTATAAGCTCTTTCATAGCCAGGAATTCTCTCTGTTTCATTCACTATGTTATCCCCACATCTAGAATAGTTCCAACACTTCATAGCATTTGATAAATATTTTTTGAATGAATTAATGGGCTGAGAATAATGACTGTGTTCCTTGGAAGATTTCATAACATCAATGTCTAGTCATTTTTGTTGTTGTTGATTGACATCAAATACTTCCTTCATTTGTCACAAAGGTCATGTAACAAGGTGTCAGGAGGAGGTCTAAGTTCTTTAAGGTACTATGGATAAATTCCCTAGCTTCCATATTATCAAAAGCCTCTTTATAGCCTAAAATGGCTTTTAAAACTTGAATTTTACTGTTTTTAAGTCTACCTAATTTTGCTACAAATTGATAAAGCAATGAGGAAGGAAATCATAACGATAGTCATCGCCCTTCATTGCATTCCTTCTTGGTACGAGGTACTTTCTTCTCATATAGAGCCTCTCTTATCTTTACCTATGTCAGATACATAATTTACAGGTCCCAGTGCAAAAGGAAAATGTAGGACCCCCTTGCTCAAAATACACAACAAAGTTCAATTAAAGACACTAAAATATAATTTTTTTCTTTATTTTGTGCACTGACTCTCAACTCAGTACTATTTTTATTTGCTATTTAATGTCCTGAATAAAGTAAAATTAAAACTTTAACTTAGTGGGCTAGCCTTATAGTGCAGTGGTTAAGCACTGTGCATTGGGAGCCAGATCTCTTACTCATGTAGAATCCCTGGAATTACTCAATTTGTACTTCATATAGCATAGACTCATATATATTTTAATCTTTCCAGAGCAGTGGAAATGATGCACAAAATTAGCTCAGAATGTTTTTAAATTTTACTTTTAATTCATGCACATTCTACCAAGGCTCTCTACCTTTGACTTACTGATGAACAAGGCAAGTCTGAAGGGAAAGGGGGTGATGGGTTGCCTTGTCTTTTCTTCCTTTTCCTCTTATGTTGTAATTTTCAGTGTAAGTGGTTGGCTAACACCGGAAGTAACATTTGTAGGAAAGGATAAAATAGGGTTTCTTTAACTATCTGTGTTTCCTAGAACACCTTTGCCTTCTTCCTGTATTCAAAGCACGCATTCAGGTTTGAATGGAAAGTGACCTCTCAGAGACCCTGTTTATGCAGTCATACATATAATACACCTACCTTGTCCTCACTCTGAGTGTCCCTGAAGTCCCATGCATTGGGGGTCTGCTGAAATTCTGTGTTCATGAAGCATTGCGAATAATGAGCAATGAAAATGGGGCAGCAAGAATGGCAGACACACACACTGCACTTTGCCAGTTCATGTGCACGTTCTAACAGCCTTTCAGACTTCACTCACAAAACACAAGTTCAAGGACTAAATTATTACAAATGTCAGTATGGCAACAGAAAAGCCATTAAACCACACAGAGTGCCCTCTGAATATTGGGCCCGTTTCAGATTGCACTCTCATGAAGCCAGCCCCGTTCACACCATAACCTCCCAAGTGGGCCATGTTGTCATCAAACACAAATGAGACTGCCGAAACCCAGAGAAAGAAAACAGTGTGCCCAAGGATAGTCAGGACATGGTGGCGCTGGAATTCAAACCCACCCTGTGTCTGACTGGACTGCTCTGTGGCCAGTGTGGCGTAATGAACAACCACTGGGTTGGGGGTAAGATAGGAGTTTTCAACCCGTTTCTAAGTTAAGTGTTTAACTTTGGACAAATCTGCCCTGGGGCTTTAGTTTTTATCTTAATTATTATCGATGTATCTATCCAGTTATAGCTTTCCACATACTGAAGTGTTGGTTGCCTGGTCCCTGCTCTTTGCACTAAGAACTGGAGGAACTTGTGGAGGCATTCACCTTTTCTGTGGTAGTAAACATAGTACTGCTTCTGTGTGTTGCAGGTTTTATTTGGTTTATCCTTCAGATGATGACTGGAATGTCCCAGGGGAATAAGGGAACAGTTATTTTCTGGGCATGCGCCAGGGCATAATTAGAGTTGTAAGACCAAAATAAAGTGGTGGGGGATGGAAGGGGATTTAGGATATGTATCTCACAAAAATTCTGGGACCCAAACGAGTTTTTAAAAATTGTCTCTCTATATAAACCACAGAAATGCCATTCCTTGAGAATGATTAGACAGAGTAAATGATCAAATTGCATATTAAAAGACTTGGAATATGGATCTGGGTACATCATCTTCCTCTGTCAGCCAAGGATAAGACCAGCAGGCAAAGGTTATGATGCTATTCACCTGACAGGTCTTATCATATGAAGTCTCAGAACTAATGAAGGATAAGGTATCAGGAGAGAGGATTGTTTTACACAGACAAGACAAAATGCAACATCATTTTCATTTCACCAGGTCTTTCAGAAATGCAAAAAAGTTGATGTACATTGAATACGTCTTGACTCAAAAAAATGTATGTCTCTGAAACAGAAAGGGGAGGTTCTTTTTTTTTTTTTGAGAGATTTTCGCTATAGGGCGCGTGTGCTCACAAGACAGACAGAGAGAGACATAGAGACAGAAAGCGAGAAATCACCCCCCAGGGGGGAGGGTCATGCCGCAATCCCTTCTCCTCCATTCTCCTCTCGGGATCTTGGGCACGCACGCACACACGCCCGGCGTGAGTTTAAGCCACCGGGTCCGGGATGCAAACCGCGGTCAACTACGTGGAGTCCAGCAACATAGCCATTACTCTAACTGCTGGTTCCCTGGGGGAGGTTCTTTAACAACCTCTGTAGAGGGAATATGTCCTTTTGTTCTATTTATCCAGGGCACGTTTAGAACAAAGGAAGAGTCCATGACTTTGGACTCTGACAAACTAGACTCTTTCAATGTAAAGTATTATACTACTTATTTCATCCAGTTGTTATGAGGACTAAACGAGGTGATAAAGACTAGAATGGTGGCTGACACTAATGGCACTCTCTAAATGGCGATGAAAGTGGCCGTGGGAGTAGGTCAAGAGGTCTTCATAAAATGACGACCTGATTAAGTTCCTTTCAGCTGGCTTTCTCTCCAAGTAATTATTGGTTTGCATCTTGGCAAATACTTTCAAGCAATTGCTAAATTGGTTTTTTATCTAAGAGACTGAATTTACTTTTAATTTATTTGAGTGAAATTTTTAAATCAGTCTATTTGATTATGAAAATGAATACTTAGAATTTAGACTTATATGGTAAGCTATTGACACTTGTTCCTTAGTATTCATCAAATACTGCGTTCTTACTTTTGTTTCTATCACTATGTGAACACAGACAAAATAACATGTGACCCCTTTCCTGAGTGCCCACACTGTTTTGCAAAAATAGACATGTAAATCCTTCATTGCGAGATAGTCAAGTTCAGAGGACTGGGGGTGATAAGTACAAGAAAAGATGGAGTGTTGCCAGGGAAGACCTGGCTAATACTATCTTCTAGAAAATGACTGTTTTTCTATCTTAGTAACTGGATTTCTACCAAGGAAATGCGAAGGAAAGAAGGAAAGCTAATAATAAACATTTTTTTAGAATTGCCTTCTCTCAAATAATTCACGATTTCTGTACTCCTGAACCTCTTATGTGCCTGAAATTAGGCTAAATTCTGTGAACTTCTCTTAACTACTAAAGAAGCCTTTGAATTCCAGTAATGAGTTCTATTACACTTGTAGAAAGATGACTGGTTTTACATGTATTCTGTCATTTTCATCCTGAGTGGGTTGTTTATAGTGAGCTTTATACATACTCTAGTGATTTTTGTCATTTTCTTGCACTGCAACCTGTGGCTCAGGTCTGAACTCAGAATTGACTTCTGAGAAGGACCTCAGGGAAGTTTTGGATAGCAATGTAAAATAATTCTACATTAAGAACTCAAGGAACATGGGAACCAGCAGTTGGCGTAATGGCTATGTCGCTGGACCCCCACGTAGTCGACCGCGGTTTGCGTCCCGGACCCAGTGGCTTAAAACTCACGCCGGGCGCGTGTGCGTGCGTGCCCAGGATCCCGAGAGGAGAATGG
The DNA here is from genome assembly GCF_000334495.1 of Tupaia belangeri chinensis. Lineage (NCBI taxonomy): Eukaryota > Metazoa > Chordata > Mammalia > Scandentia > Tupaiidae > Tupaia > Tupaia belangeri. Next base: position 665,212 of record NW_006203647.1, read on the forward strand.
AGGAGAAGGGATTGCAGTGACCATCCCCCCTGGGGGGTGATTTCTCGCTTTCTGTCTCTATGTCTCTCTCTGTCTGTCTGACGAACACACGCGCCCTATAGTGAAAACTTCTCAAAAAAATAAAAAAGAACTCAAGGAACAGAACTTTCTGGGCATTAATTCTGTGAGATTCATATGGAAAAAATTCTAAGAATTGTCAGTTGAGGACAGGAGAATTGGTAGGATCAAGAGGGCTCAGACATTTAGGAATTTGTTTTAGATCATAGGAAACTTTGGAATCACCAGTTCCAATAAATTTTCATTAAGATTGTAGTGGATGTCAGACTGATTGTCATTTTAGCCAACTGAAAGTATAAAGACTGCATTTCAGATGCAATGGCATGGTATGTGGCTATTTGTAAATCTCACATTCTTTCTCCTACTTTGCAAGCCATCCCCCCTGGGGGGTGATTTCTCGCTTTCTGTCTCTATGTCTCTCTCTGTCTGTCTGACGAACACACGCGCCCTATAGTGAAAACTTCTCAAAAAAATAAAAAAGAACTCAAGGAACAGAACTTTCTGGGCATTAATTCTGTGAGATTCATATGGAAAAAATTCTAAGAATTGTCAGTTGAGGACAGGAGAATTGGTAGGATCAAGAGGGCTCAGACATTTAGGAATTTGTTTTAGATCATAGGAAACTTTGGAATCACCAGTTCCAATAAATTTTCATTAAGATTGTAGTGGATGTCAGACTGATTGTCATTTTAGCCAACTGAAAGTATAAAGACTGCATTTCAGATGCAATGGCATGGTATGTGGCTATTTGTAAATCTCACATTCTTTCTCCTACTTTGCAAGCCAGTCTGTTAAGCTAGTGGTCTTCAGTCATTCAAGGGAGCTGACTGCAGCTCAGGCCTTGTCCCCAGAGAATCTGAGACATGGGGAGGGGCCCAGGTGTCTGCATTTATTTATTTTTTGTTAGAGGATGCATGCCCTCTCCATAAAGAGAGAGACAGAGGGGGAGAGGAGAAGGCACTCCTCTAAAGGGGAATGGTCATGCTTCAATTCCTTCTCCTTCATTTTTCCTTTCTTTTGGGATTTTGGGCATGCATGCACTCATGCCTGGAGTGTTTATCAAGCCACGAGGTCTGAGACTGAAACACAATCAACCATGTGAGATCCAACTACCTTAACTCCCAGGCCTCAGAGTCAGACCATGGTGTCTGCATTTAAAGCACCCTAGAATTTCTGTCCCTGACGGTCTGCAGAGCATGCTCCTGAGAGTCTGAAAAAGCATGAAACCCGCAGTGCTTCAAGGACCTCACCATCTCCTTGTGAACGTGGAGCCATTACTACAGAAAAATAAGCCAGTCCTGAAAGGCTTGTGTTTCCTAAACACTGTGTGTGTGAGATATGTATATAGCTATCCTTCTCTTCTATGTATCAAAGTTAGGTTTATGTAAACAAATAAAAGACATTTCCTGGGCATTTGCTGAACACTGGAGATGCCCACACCAACACAGCCCCATAGAGGGAGTTGGAAGCAGATCACAGTGAAATGTAGCAAAGGTCTTTCATCTAGAAATAAACAGGCAGCTCGGATATAAGTCTCTGGTCATGTCACTTCTGAGCTCCAACCTTCTTGGAGTGGCAGCATCTAGCGCTCTCAGTGACTTACCACACAGCCTCATCTTGAGTCTCTCCTGTACAGTGATAGTTGATAACTTCTCATTCCCCTTTACCTCCACTCGAAATGATCTTTTCCTCTTTCTTTATGTGGTCAACCCTTACCTTCTCAGTCCTCCCGGAAGCCTCCCCTCACTCTCCAGGTTGAGCTCAGCACTAACCTGCACCCTAAATTCATTGGGAAAATGTGTGTCCACATCTCCTCCAGTAGACAGTAAGCAACTCTGGAGCGGTGGCTTCTCCTTGCTTCTGTGCTACCAGCCCAGCATGCAACAGAGGCTCCACAGATGTCTGAAGTAAGGTCGATAGTCTTAAATGTTAAGTAGAAAGCAAATAAGATACTTGTCCTAGAGGTTTCTTTCTGCTAAATTCTGCTGGAGAGAATTTTAACTGTTCTTTTGCCAAGAGTCCAGAGGTGTTGGTACCAGCAGTTAGCGTAATGGCTATGTCACTGGACTCCCATGTAGTCGACTGTGGTTTGCGTCCTGGACCCGATGGCTTAAAACTCACGCCGGGTGCATGTGCGTGCGTGCCCAAGATCCCAAGAGGAGAATGGAGGAGAAGGAATTGTGGCGTGGCCATCTCCCCTGGGGGGTGATTTCTCGCTTTCTGTCTCTCTGTCTCTCTCTGTCTGTCTGGCTAGCACACGCGTCCTATAGCAAAAACCTCTCCAAAAAAAAAAGAGTCCAGAGGTGTTGAGGGATGGTACGTGGACACGTGGGGTCCCAGGCATGGAGGGGTCCTGAAATTCCTGCACGACAGGTGCACATGCAGTCGTGACCAGGGGCTCTGTTTGAGAGGGAACAATGAGAAAGTCAGTTCTTCCAGGTTGCTTGTTTTCCATCTGTAATTTCCCTGGTAATTGACATTTCCACTGAAATGACATAAGCTTGAATTTTTGCCAAGAGAGGTGGTATGCTAACACACTTTTCTCTCTAACAAAATGGTTTCTGTCTTTTAGTGACTCGTGGACATCCCTTGCTTCCTTTCATAAAAGCAGCAATGAGTCAACTGGGGGCAGAAAACAACAGATACCACGATGGGTTGGTGTCTGTATTGTGAAGTCTTATCTCATCCACTTGGAATGAGATTGGGATATATTCATTAGGCATCATCTTTAGAAATAAGAATAACATATCCTTTTTTAATAAACCATGACTAATTTTTGTCTTGATTTATTTTGTTGTACTTCTTGCAGCTTTAACTATAGACTAGAAAATATCTACACTTTGCTTCTGCTCTCAAAGCTCTTAATTCTGCCCTGAGGCAAAGAGACAAAAAACAATTTGGTTTTACTTTCCCACATTCCAAAAATAACTTTAGTAATACCCTCTTTGGTTATCTTAAAAGTGCAGAGTGGATGCTTTTATCCTAAAGTAGCAGTGTCTGATGGTTGGGGGGACTTTTGCCCTATGACTGTTATTTAGCAACTAAATGTTGGTGACTCATTCACTTTGACTGTGGTACAGGAAAATTCTTTCCATGGAAAACACAGGAGGGGGGGGGGAACGCTCTGAGCCACTATGTAGTATTTTCCTTTAGAAAAGGCTTCTCTGAAAATGAATAGGCACCAGCTGTTACTCTGCTAGATTCGCCTCCAAAGCTGCCAGAATGTCTCTACCCACAAACGTGTACAGGTAGGTTCAGAACTGTAATCCGAGACCAGTCTGGTTAGTAAAGTTAAATCTCAGTATTAGAAACTGTCATCCCAAGTAAATGAGAAATTGAACTCATAGCATTTACAATACCTGGGACACTTAGGTGTGACTGGGTTTGGACTCAAAACCAGTGGTGTTTTACTGTCACATTCAGTAGAGAGAGAAAAGGGGGTAGGGAGAAGAAGAGAGAGAAAAGGGGTTGGGGGGAGGGGATGCTGTCCCTTCAGCTTTGAACTGAATAACATGAGAGCCTTGGGGGGAAAAGTGCCTAAGTGGCATCTTGATGTATTGGATTATTGGGAAAGCCTTGATGTATTTTCTATGCAAAAATGCATTATGACTTTTCCCACAACCCAATATTTATGCAGCAAAAAATATAAGAAGCTGAATACACCTGCTAGGCTCACAGCACAAAGTAATTCCAGCTCTCTGTGGTTAATTTTGCTTGTCAGCATCTCCTTAAAGGCTCTAAGAGTGATTAGGGGTGGGAAAAGTAGACCAGTGCCGTTTTAGCCATGAAAATTGGGGAATGTAGAGGGACTTGGATGCTCTTGAACCTTGCCATCCCTCTGGACTTGAGGTCACGTCTCTCTCATGCTTGGCTCATATTATGAATGAAGGTTACAGAAGCCACTTAAAGGCTCTTCAGTGCTTATGTTCCAGCTGGCTGCTGACTTAGGAAAAACTTGACCCTATGGGGCTGCCGTGGGGTGGGGAGTAATGTGGGCAAAATATGTGTCATAGAAAAGACGACCCAGAGGTTGGAGAGGACTTAGCCCTTACTTACAGCCTGAGACGCCCAAGCTATTAATAGTAAAGCCCTGAGTCACAGATGTAGGAATGTCACAGCTGCTTGAGATCTGCTACTGTTACACATCAGAAGAGCAGCAAGGAAGGTCTGCCCAAGATAAATATGAAGAAATGGGCATTTTCCCCATCTCCCAGCCACACCAGCCGAATTTTATTTCAGCTGTAAACACCCCATGAGTCAAAGAGGAGGCAGGTTGACTCCATTGCTTTCCGTTCCCCTGGCTGTCTTAGACCCAACACGTTACAATATTTGCAGTAAACACAGTCTAATACTGGCTGCACATTCTGGTTCTGAAAGACGTACTGGCCATCTGCTGCTCTCCGTGAGAGGCAGGATGTCTGTCTTTTTGTCTCCTCCTGGTCACATTTTCCCCACATGGGTGATGTATAGGATGTGGTGGGGACCCAGTGATCTGGGCCTGGGAGACAGGTGCCAGAATGGGGTGGGTGTTGGCTTTGTGCAACAGGAAGTCCTCCTCAGAGAGACCTGCCCATGATCTTGTGATCCCGTGACCCTGTGAGTCAGGCTTAGGCTGCGCCTCCCAGGTGTGGCGTCCAGACCAGCTGCTTGCCCCTTGACTGTGACTTACGGTTCCTCCTCCGTCATACACACACAGCCAAGCGGCTCGTCTAGAAAACTCTAAGGAAGCAGGCAGGAGGTGGAAGTCAGAATCCTGCCTAACTGGCTAAGTCAGGTGTTTACGTGGATCTTGAATTTGATCTTGGATAAGGAGTTGAACCCTGAAAGATCCTCCTCCCAGGTCCTCTCTCATCGTCTCCCTTCCCTCCCCTCCCTGGCTTCCCACCCTGTTCGGGTCAAATAAGGGAGGTGCAGTAGGAGAAAACCAAACGTCGTCACTCATTTTACAGAAGAAAACGAACATAAAATTGCCACTAGCATTAATTTTCATTTTTTTCTATTACGGCCAGCTTTAGTCATTTGGCCTGTAAGACGCTTAGTAGGGATTTAAAGCGGCTGTGATAGGAGACCTAGACACTCACAACTGACTGGTTTTCCTTATTCAAACAGCCCTGGGCCGGTGCCCGCTTCTCTCCTCTGACAATCATTATCTGACTCTGGGAGGTGGCCAGGGCTCGGCAGCCTTTCGTTGGCTGTTTCCCCGCCTCGGTGTGAGGAATGCAAGGTGGTGTCAGTGACCAGAGATTAGGACAGTGGAATTTTGCATTTGTCACAGGCAGCTGAAGCGAGTGGTTTCAGCCCGAGGACAGAGTCCCTGCGCTGGGCGCGGCCGGCGCTCGGCGGGCGGCGGGAGCGCGGGCGCGATCGCGGGGAGGGCGTGGGAGCCGGGCCCTCGGAGATGGGGGCGGGATTTTAGAAAGCAGCCTGGGCCCTCGCGAGTGGAAGCCGGGGCTGCTCCTCCCAGCCTCTGCAGCCGCCGATCTGTCTGCGGGGCGCGCTTCCACTCCCAGAGTTCACTCCCGTCTCCTTCAGTCCTGCTCCGGCCAGGGACCCGGTTGCCATGGTGAAGGAGAAAGGTAATTATACATATCGATCACTATGCAGGGTTGCAGAAGTTGAAACGGCACTGGAGGGCTTGGCCGGCCACCTTACGGGGAAGGATCAATGGGAAGCTGGGCAGACATGTTCTCCGTGTGAGAATCTCGGTATTGTCAAGTACGGTTTTCCAATGGAGACTTTCTTAAGAATCTTTCATTTAGCCACGGCGTCTCAAGCACAGCAGATTTCTGGTGTCTGTGCACAGCGAAGCCCCGGGGTGTGAGTCTTTTTTGATTGTTATTGCAATTTGAATTTCTGGTTGTGTTTGAGACTTGCCTTCCTGCTCCATCCTAGTTTTTTATTCTTTCTCACATTCCTCCTGCCCCTTGCTCTTCACCCCTAATCAATAAGTTAGTGAAGATCTGTAATGAAAGGGTCCTCCCTACCAGATCTGGGCTGTGTTGGGAGCTGCCCAAGCCTAGCTAGCACTGGCTGAAAGGAGAAGCTGGACCGCTATAGAGGTTTCAGGTGTGCGTAATCTATAACCTGTCGTTTCAGTATCACCTCTCCTCATTCCTCTCAGTACCTTCTAAAAGGATGCTGTACATGGTAGAGTAACCAAACCACACAGAAAATCATGTGAAAAGGGAGAGGGTGGCTGGGCGTTGTATAGGTGTACATTTTTTATGCACTAGGCGTGGTCTTGAAATTATGTACATTTTTTTTTTGGAATTGAATTACAGTTTTAATTGTTTATTTGGGAAATGTAAAAGAGCACAGAAACGATTGTTTTTAATTTTTGTGCACTGTATAAATACATCTTATGTTAAGAAAGTGACATGTTAGAGAAGAATAGAGGGAAAAGTGAAAGCCCCTCCCCCCTACTATGTCAACCTTAATTTCCCCCTCTCCTCTCCAGAGTAAAATTGTTATTGTTTTGTATTTATCTTTCCTGACCACTCTAGACTGGAAAAGATAGATCCACAGACAGACATGTATACAGAATATAAAAATAGGCTCATTGAATGACCATTTTCCCTGTGACTTAATTTTTTTTCCTCTTAATAATGTGTCTTAGGGACCATCATTAAATGATTTTTATAATGTAAATAACCACCTTTTCATTTTCTTCTCTGGCAAACTTGGGTTTAGCGTCATATTTTTCTTCCTGCGGGGCATACTTTTCTCCGTAAACCCAGATGTCTGCTCTTTAGGGGCTGTCTTGAATGATTGTAATAATTTCTCTATATCTACTTTTCCTGAAAGCCACTATAGGGAATACATTTCAAATGAAAATGCTGAAATCAAATTGATCCTTGCTGCCCAAAACTTGGTTTGGTTTTATTATGGCAATGGAGGGATTGAGAAATAGGACCGTGACAGTTTAACAGTGAGTGTTCAGGCTGTGCCTCAGCACAAAGAGAAATGTGCTTTTGCTCCATCCATCCTGCCCCTGTGCGTCTGCACTAATCCCGTGCTTTAGCTGTGGTTGTCAGTGAGCAATGGTAATTGAGTGACATGCTGTGAAGAAGGGTGCTTCTGATCACATGTCCTCCCTTTTGGGGGCTCTCCTCAGCCCCAATTACTGATGCTGACATTTCCTCGTCTCCATTTGTCCCTTCAACCCAAGTAGAACATGGTCCTGGTCTCGGCTGCTAATGGATTTGAGTTTGTCTCCCCGAAGTGAGTTATTTATGAGCGATGGGATTACAGTGGCCACTTTCTGATTTTGTTCCTGTGGGGCTCCTGGACACGCCACTCTATATGCTATATTTTATACATCAGGAGTCTCCAAACAGCTACCCTTTTTTTTTTTCAAAAGTCATTGGGACCAGCAGTTAGCATAATGGTCATGTCGCTGGACTCCCATGTAGTTGACCACAGTTTGAGTCCCGGACTTGGCGGCTTAAACTCATGCTGGGTGTGTGTTCGTGCGTGCTCAAGATCCTGAGAGAAGAATGGAGGAGAAGAGATTGCAGCATGGCCATCCCCCCTGAGGAGTGATTTCTTGCTTTCTGTCTCTCTGGTGAGTGCATGCAACCTGTAGCAAAAACCTCTCCAACAAAAAAAAAGAAAAAAAAAAAAAGTCATTGCAGGCTTCCCAAAGCTTAGATTCACATTTGCTTTAAGAGTCAGCAGACACTTCTACTGGAATACTTAGGACAGGCTGCTGAGAAGTCACATACTAATATTATCTTCACTTCAGCTACTGATTAGAGGCTCTTTCTCTTTTATTTTGGGGTCTGTGTCAGTCAGCCTTGCTGCCTCTCAGGTTTCTGACTGCTCTGTCCTCAGCCAAGGCAGATTTTAGTTTTCATTTTGTGTTTTTAACAGCTCCAGTGCTTCTATGTAAAGAAAAGAAATATTATCATAGCCTTTCAAGTGAGAAGGACACAGGACCGTGTAGTCCAGGCATCCATGCTAGAGGTGGAAAAATGGGGCATCAGAAAGGGTGACTAAATTTCACATGGTCACACAGCAAGTAATTGAACCGAGTGTGTCCATCCTTTGTGTCCCATCACACAACGCGTAGGGATCAGTGGCTACAGTACCACACAGTGTGTTGACATCTGCCATCTCTATCGCTAGACACTGAGCCTCTCAGAAGTGGAACTGTGTCTCCACTTTGCCCAGTGCACAGCTTAGAGTCTGCCCCATCATTGGCTGTCAAATGGTCGAAAAAGACTGGCCTGTTTTCTGAACCGGGACAGGAACCTGTGTCTTTTTGGTCCTGAAATGTCTCTGATTTTCTCCGTATCTTATTCCCAGAAAGGACTAGCTCCCTTCTTCCTCCTGAGCAGGCTCAGGTCTCAGTATCCATCTCAAGGGACACGGCAGACCTGAGGAGGAGTAACAGAGATGACGGGCTGTGCTTGCCACTTGGTGTTCACATTTGTTTGTGCCGTTGTTTTTTTCTCTCCAGAGGAGAATACCTGGTGGGGAGTTGCCACGGGCTGGCGGGAAGGCATACTGGCCCATCCCACCTCCTATAGTGTGGAGTGGCACTTACCAACCTCCCCTGACCTCGTTATCTAGCTTTCTCCTGACCAGGCACCCTTTTACTTCCAGTGGCAGACATTTATTGATCCTGGAAAGTTGATGAAATGGTTATTTCTCTGATATGTTCAAGGATACTTTACCCTTGCTACATCTTATAACAAACAAGGCTGAGATGTTTTTGTGGATTCGTCGGTCAATAGCTGCCTTCCTGAATACACACACATCCACCTTAATCCAGAGGCTCACTATATTCATTTAAAAGCTATAATTAGCTAGCTTATGTGTTCTAGTGCAAGTTTTAAAAATATAAAAGGGATTTATATATTAAAAAAAGAATAAGCAAATGCTAGAGGTTAAGTTATATCAGCACAACTCTAATTTAAATAATAAGAAATCCTTACGGTTCAGAAGCATATTAAAGAATAAGTGTTTAACAGCTAGAGAGACACGTCCAGGCTAATGGAGTTTTAATTCAGGCACAGAGTTCATTTTGTTTTATTTCCTGAAAGTTTTCTGCCACTGTTGATTGGCCCAACTGCTTTTGGGGTAGAGTGGGACCCAATGAAACTTTTTCCAGTCTCTTAATGGAGGGACGTTTACTTTCTACCCAGTATTGAAGTGTGTGGAAACACACATACATATATACCTGCAAGGCAAATTATATTTGTAGAGCATGGTTTCTCAACCTCAGTACCATTGATATTTTGACAGATAATTCTTCACAATTCTGTCCCGTGCATTGTAGGATTTCAGCAATGTTCTTGGCCTCCAGCTACTAGATACCAGTAGCATCAACCCCCTACTTGTGAAAATTGAAAATGTCTCCAGATATTATCAAATACTACTTGGGAAGCAAAATTGCCCCATTTGAGAACTGCTGCTTTAGGGAACAGTGGGGCTTTAAGACACCTTGGCCACAGCTGTCTTGACTTCTGAGTTAAATGCAAATCCTTGAACACAGAAGATAAGAGATGTGAAAAATCTTTACAGGAAGACTAGCAGCACAGCTCTTCCAGGAAGCCTGTTAAGTTTTGGCAGGAGCTGTGCTTCAAATAATAAAGATGCAGAAACGCCATTAAAGGTCTTCCTCCTTATTTATGTGCCTATTTCCCAGATCATTGCGGTTGCCAAAAAAACTGAAAGAATTGTGTTCCTCAAAGCAGATATGTCTGCAGAGATGGTCTAGGTCAGTTAAGAATCTAGAATTCTATTCTGATTAGAAAGCTCACTATCTCTTGCAGGCTCTGTTAGTCTTGCTGCTGGGTACTCAAGAACATCTCACAGACTTAGAAGACACAGTGATTTTCCCTGGCTCATGACCATGTATTGAGAAAGTGAAGTAATAACTAATATGAAGTAGACATTTAAAGGAAGTATAGATACAGTGTTCTGGTAGGTCAAAGGTATAGACTTAACTTCCATGTATGCTGACCTGAAAGGCTTCATAAAGCAGTTGGCTCTTAACCTGGGCCTTCAAAGGTTGAGGCTATTTGAATGTACAATACATTGGAGTGAAAAGAAAAGGATAGATTTGAGAGAAACCACAGCATTTGGATTGATGGTACTTGACAGCAGGTTAGACATATGCAATGAGAAGGATTGAGAAGTCGAATTATCTTGAGGGGTTGAGTCTAGTCAGCTCAATGTGTGTTTGCTAGAACTCTCATAGCAAAGCATCACAAATGGGGCAGCTTAACCAACAGGAATGGATTGATTCACTTTATTGACTGACAGTTTTGGAATCTGTAAGTCTGAGATCAAGGTGTCAGCAGGGCTGGTTCCTTCTGAAAGCCGAGGAAGAATCTACTCTGTGGGTTTCCTGTAGGTTCTGGTGGTTTATTGGTAATCTCTGGAGTTGTAGAAAGCATCTTTCCATGTCGGCCTTCATGTTCACATGGCCTTGTCCCTATGGGCATGTCTGTGTCCACATTTCCCCTTATCAGGATACCATTCATAATGATTAGGGCCCACCCTGATGACCTCATTTTAGCTTGGTTACCTCTATAAAGACCCTATCTCCACATAAGGTCACAGTCTGAGGTACTGGGGCTTAGGACTTCAACATGGGACTTTTGGGGGAAGAGAAAATGCAGTTCAATCCACTATTCTCAGGCACTGCTATTAGATGTGGATAAGGCTTGGGGGGAGATTTAGGGCAGAGCAAGGAGGAGCAGAGAGGGGAATGAGAAATGGGATGGGTAAGAATTGCTAGTGGGGTGGGGAAGAGAGAGAGGAGTTGAGTGGTGGGCTGGCCAGTTTGCATCAGCTTGCTGTACTCTAAGGAAGATGATGTTAACAACAGACCTTGATTCCCTTGGAATAATAGAAGGGACTTCAGCTGTTTGGTGTCGCCGGGGAAGCCAACACAACACTCTCCTCATCCCATGCTGCTGTGTCCAGCACTCTTTAGGGTTTGGAAGTAGCCCCTTCCTGCCACATCGGAAAGCCACTGCACTGTTGTTCTTGGCAGTTCCTGAGAACAGTGGTGTACTCTGTCTCAAATGTGACCTACAGACTGGCACCAAAATAATCCTCTTAGGACACTGAATCATCATATCATTTCCCAGCTTGAAAACCTAAACAAATGACAAGGTGAAGTTAAAGACTCTCTGCTTGTCATGTGGGGTTCTACGTGATTCCTTAAAACATCCCCCCCCCACTCCCACATAAATAAATGTTCCTCTAAGCTACTTGTTTTACTTTATTTTTAATGTTATTTTATCTGTCAGTGATGGAACACATGCTAAATGCCAGGCTTTGTGGTGATAGCCTTACATACATTGTCTCTACTCTCACGAATTTTTAAAGTCAGTGATATTCTGGTAGGTCAAAGGTCAGTGATATTCCTGTCCTCTAATAAGGGAGGAAAAGAAGGTCCGTGGCAATTAAGAATTTGCCAGGGATTACTTAGCTAGAATGTAGAACTGAATTTTCTTTCTTTGTTTCTTTTTTTTGGAAAGGTTTTTGCTATAGGGTGCATGCACTCACCAGAAAGACAGAGAGAGACAGAGAGACAGAAAGCGAGAAATAACCCCTTGAGGGGATGGCCACACCACAATCCCTTCTCCATTCTCCTCTTGGGATCTTGGGCACACACGCACATGCACCTGGTGTGAGTGTAAGCCACTGGGTCCAGGACTTGAACCGCAGTTGACTACATGGGAATCCAGTGACATAGCCATTATGCCAACTAACCTAGAACTGAATTTTCTACCTATCTGACTCCAAGACCTGTGTTAATTGTACACGTATCTGTGCTCCCCTTTTCTATTTGAATAATCAAAGGGTAGTAGTTTCCTCTCCAACCCATTCACACTGGCCCTCTCGACCTTATAAGAATTTTATATATCGTCTTTTTCTGTATTTATCAAAGACCCTAGTCAAGATCTGCTTCCATATAAAGCTCCTCAAAGGTCCATTCCTCCTGTAAATTCTTTAAGGATTACTCTGTGCATCTAAGTAAACAGCAGAAAAATTAAACAGTTGTTACCTGTACAACCTAAGAGAGAGCTGTCTTTCTCCAAAGTGTTTATGACTTCATACATGGCCTTATAAAACAATCTTTAGAGTTGCGAAGTGTTACCACCTCTAATGGTATCTGTTCCCCCTTTTGTCCCTCTCCTCCCAAAACACACCCTCACAGACACTACCCTCTCAGGTACATGCACACTGTCTAACATAATTGAAATCCATCCCTGAGAACAAAGAGTAGTTTTTTCACTGCAGTGTAACAATTTCGTATGGGTCTGATGCCTACTGAGTCGCTCTCTAGGCCCATTTTTGGTGTACAGGAACCACTTCTAGATTCAGGTTGAATGCTTAACGCCTCCCAGTTTGGTGTTTAATGCCCCACCCCTACCCTCACTCCTGGATTTTTCTAGGCTCATCTCTTCTTTAACTTGAAATGCCCCAAGCTTTTTGAGGGGACACCAAGAGCAGGGACATTTCCTAAGTAAGGTCTAAAGGGAAGTTACAGATTAAAGGAGACCCCACGTGGCTCTAAGTTTCAGAATAAATGGCCTTAATCAAAGATAGCTTCACACAACTCAGTTGAGAATTTTGCCTCTGGAAGGGTAGAGGAGCTCCAGTTTTTGTCATCATTTTCTACTCAGAGAGAAAAAAAAATCCAAGTGTGAATTACTCTTACTATTTTATACATGAAAGTGCTACTCGTGCCAAGAAGTATAGCTCTGCTTAGCTTATCTGCACTCCAGAAGGACTGTTTGAATGATGAGCTGTCCAGGGCTATGGGAAAGAACTTCACATTAAGGGGGAAAAGGTCATAAAAATCCCCTGCCCTCTGCCACTTACTTATAGATGTGTAAAGTATGTTTATCCATAGGCAGAAGCATGTCATTTCTCCAATTACTCCTAAGGTTGAATATATAAATAAATTTGAGAAGAAACACATTGAATTGAATTATCCAAAGCTCTTGAGAGCAATTTTTGATGGAAGGGACAGAGTCAAGAATACATGGACTATGGGTCTCTGAAATTGAGGTTAGGCCTAATCTCTTGGTAGCTACTCCCAGATTATGGGATGTGAATGTGCCTCTTGCTTTTCTCATTACCTGGTCAAGTGACCAGGAAGGTTGACCAACCTATAGTGCACCACTGAAACCCTCTAAAAAGACAATTCAGGCCTGTAGGCATTGTAGTGGTTAAGAATGCTGGACTCTCACATAGCTGATCCTTGTTCAAATCCTGGACCCAGCAGCTTGAAACTCATGCTGGGCATGTGTGCATGCATGCCCAAAATCCTAAGAAGAGAATGGAGAAGAAGGGATTTCAGCATGGCCATCCCCCCTGTGGGGGAGGGTTGATTTCTTGCTTTCTGTCTCTCCAGTAGGTGTACCAGTCCTATAGCAAAAATCTCAGAAAACAAAAAGAAAAACCTACAAGATGACTTTTGCAAATTCTTGCAGAAGACTTATTATGGGAGACTCACTCTACTAAGAGGGGAATCTTGGGATATGATTACTTTGAGGAGGTGGCCTCCCTGTGACATCATGTTCACAGCCTTGTGTGGGACTAGAAGAGGAGGACCCTGTTCTCGTTTGTCCCTCATATGCCAAAGTCGAAACGCTGAGTGTTATCCTGAGCCAGCATTAAAGAGCAGAGGACTTTTCAGGAGGTTCAGTGACCAGTGAGTGGTGCAGGATTTCTTCCCATTGTGGTTGAGTCTGATCTGAGCACACCACCGCTGAAACCAACCCAGCTTCCTATTTCATTGTGTGTGGGGTTAATGATGACTCATACCAGGAGGTATGTTTATTCCAAACTGGCAGGAGCTGAGTATTCAAGGGCAAATTTTGTTAACAGTGGGCAAAGCGAATATTTGTTATGCATGACCTCTTTTCTCTGAAACATGGTATTTGTGCTCAGACTGACAAGATTAATGCTATTATGGTTCAGCCTGCCCTAGGGGGGCAGAAGGGGTAAGTTTCTATGTCCCATTGCAATCAAACGGGCTGCCTCATTTGAATCCTTGGATTTAACTATGAAGTTGCTGACTTTCTTAATACTTTCAAGGAAATTACATCTAGGGGAGTGATTCTCAAACTTCAGTGGGCATCAGAATCACCTGAAGGGCTTGTTAAAACACTGATTTTGGGGCCAGCAGTTAGCATGGTAGCTAAGGCTCTGGACTCCCATGTGGCTGACCACTGTTAGAGTTCTGGACCTGGATGCTTGAAATTCACGTTGGGCACATGTGCATGCATGCCCAAAATCCCAAATGGAAGATGGAGGAAAAGGGATTGTGGCGTGGCCGTCTCCCCTAGGGGCTGATTTCCCACTTTCTGTCTCTCTCTCCTTCTTTCTAGTGAGCACACATGCCTTATAGGAAAAAATTTCTCAAAAATAAAACCACAACACATATACAGATTTCTGGCATAGTTTGGTGGGACAGGCAGTAGGGTGTTTCTCTGTGATGCTGGAGCCACACAGAAGGGCCAGTTCCAGAACCCAGGCCAACTGTCACATGGTGATACATGCCTGTAATCCTAGCTAGCCGGGAGGCTGAGGTGGGAGTATTGTGGCAAGTGGGACTCTGGTGAAAGTGCCTCTCCATCTCTCTCCTTCCCCCCCACACTGAAAACAAAACACACTTTTTGCAACCTGTTCCCAGAGGTTTAATTTGGTAGGTCTGAGAAAGAGCCTGAGATTTATATTTCTAATAATTCCCAGATAATATTGATGTTCCTGGTTCAGAGACCACTCTTTTTTTTATTTATTTCAGTTGGAAAGGTTTTTGCTATAGGATGCGTGCGTTTGCCAGAAAGACAGAGAGAGACAGAGAGAAAGAAAGTGAGAAATCACCCCCTGGAGGGATGGTCACACTCAATCCCTTCTCCTCCATTCTCCTCTCAGGATCTTGGGCACACATGCACATGCGCCCAGCATGAGTTTAAGCTGCTGGGTCCAGGACTTAAACCACGGTCGACTACGTGGGAGTCCAGTGACATAGCCATTACGCCAACTGCTGCTCCCCAGGGACCACTCTTTGACCCACTCTTTGACACTATATGTAGGTTATCTGTGGTTTTCATGGGTAAAATGATCCTACAGATAGGTAAGTCAGTGTTTCTATGTAAGTAGCCTGTCAATTCCCTTTTGTGCTCTGTCTTGTTCTTGGGGCACAGATGACAAGGAGGATAAAGATATGGTTGTTACCCTGACTCTCCCATAGTACAGAATGAAGCTGCGTTCATAATGAAGCAGACCTTTTGTGAGAGCCAAGTGGCCAAGAGACTGCTGTCACTGTATGATACTGGGTGTGCAAAGGGTGGGAAGGCTGGGAGTAGAAGGAAGTTACCAAGTATCTTTTCATGGAAATGAGTTAGGGCTTAGTTTGGCTTAGGTATGGCTGTGCTAATATAGGGTCAAGGTGTGCCGTTCGCTAGGTTTCATTCCTATTTTTCAAAGTCTTAGGTGTGCACATTAACAGGGGTTCATAAAACTTTCCAATTTTGGAGTAAAAGAAAGTTCATTAGCTATCTTGGTTCATGAAGGCTCCTCCTACCTTTTTAGTATTTGAAGAGCTAAAAATATATTATTAAAGCTTGGTAGTTTTAATTAATTACCACTCTATTTTCTTTTTTAAAATTTTATTTATTTTTTTATTTTATTTTAATTTGACCAGAGAGAGAGAGTGGGAAAGTGGGAAAGCAAGCCACCAGATCCTGGACTTGAACTGTGGTCGGCTATGTGGAAGTGTCCAGCACCTTAACCACCACGCCACTTGCTGGTCCCCACCACCATATTCTAATAGTCGGTAGAAGAGATCTTAAAAACATTCATGAAAAATACATATTTTGAAAGAAAAATGATGCATAGATTTTTAAAACAATATTTTTTCACCAAAATAAATTGGTAATTCAATTTTTTGATGAATTTTTTTATGTCCTGTGTAATACTAATTTTGTTTCTTTCTGTTCTTGTTCATTGTGTGAAAGATTGTAAGAAAGAAGAAGTTTAAGAAGAATAGTGAATGGTAAGAAACAGTAGCAAGATTATTCACTGGAGTGTGTGATGGGAAATGGGAAAGAGGCCTGAGTCCTCCCTAGAAAAATGGCACAGACTGAGGGTACCCAGGTCCATGAGGGTCCCATAGATAACACATGATCTAGATGGGTGTCTGCTGGAGTGCTGTCCATGTGCCACCCATGGGATCCTTTCTTTTTTTTTTAAGTTATTTAAGTTTATTCATTATTATTTTTGTTTGTTTGTTTTAATTTGACCAGAGAGAGAAAGGAAAAGTGAGAAAGCAAGCCACCAGGTCCAAGACTTGAACCACAGCTGGCCGTGTGGGAGCCCAGTGTCATAACCACCATGCTACCTGTGGACCCCAGGGATCCTTTCTGAACAGCCATTGAAGAGCTGACTTTTTAGAATTGACAGTGGGATTGGTATTTACTGGATGGGAGCCTTGTTCTGCTGAGCACTAGAAGGAGAATATGTGGCTCTCTGCTCCTGCTTATTTAGAAAACTGCCAATTTTGCCATGTATGAGAGTCCCAGCCTAAAACTCAGAAACAAGAATAAAGAGCAAAGAGGTGGCCTTGATCTGAACACAGTTCTGTTGGTTTCTGTTCTCTAGGAGGCACTGTAGGGATAATCTGAAACACCGACGTTTCTGCTGCAGTAGGCTAATGAGCGAGAGAGTGTTGGAAAGGGTTCTGACTGAGAATGAAAACAGAGGGGAGATAGAAGGTGATAGAAAGGTGACTATAAATAATATCCTGTGGAGGTTCAAAGGATTCAAAAAAGGCCTTATGAAAAGAGGGCATTCAGGATTAGCCTTGAGAAGTTCTGTCAGTTTCTTGAGGTTAAAGATGGTGTATGAGTCAACTTGCATTCATAACACAGCTAGCCCTCATCAAGTGTTGAATGAACCTATAGGTGAATGTTCGGTGTGTGGGTGAGGAAGATGGTTATTCTTATTTAGGAAATGTTTCTTCAGAAACTAATATGAGATGAGCAATCTATTAATAGATTAAAAATATATGTAGTTCTTGACCTGAAAGCACTCATATTCTAGCAAGGAACACAGTCACATTTATACGTAAATATGATATAATGTGAAATGTACTCCATGAGAACTGCTTAAGTGAAATGGGACCACAGGGCAGAGAGGGATTAATTCTGGTGAACAGACATGGCAGGCTGAGCTTTGAAGCATGAGTAGGAGTGCAACAGTAGAAAAAGGAGAATTGAATGAAAGGTGTTCAGATTGAGAAACAGAAGCAGTAAACTGCAAGCCCCTGCCTGAGGAAATGCAGCCAGTTCAGTTTTTCAGGGGCTACTGACCATAGAGTATAGCAGTGGACACAGGAAGGGTAAGCAGAGGACTTGGGTTACATTGAGTTGAAGATGGTTAGAACTGGGGTCCTGCAATTAGATTCCTCCAAGAACGAGGGAGGTGACTTAAGTGGGTAGAAACTGGGGCAAACTGCAGAGCACAGTCCTCCCCAAAGGCAAGAGTTACTCTGTCATTCCATCCTACGTCTCATGGAAGAATGTAGTCCAAGCTGCCAGACTTTTCAATTCTCAAGAGCATCCAGAAATGGACATTTTAATGTAAAATCTCCAAATGTTTAAATGTTAGAAAATGTTTCAACTTTGGGACCAGCAGTTAGCGTAATGGCTATGTCGCTGGACTCCCACGTAGTTGACCACGGTTCAAGTCCCAGACCCGGCAGCTTAAACTCACGCCAGGCGTGTGTGCATGCGTGCCCAGGATCCCGAGAGGAGAATGGAGAAGAGATTGCGGCGTGGCCATCCCCCCCCTGGGGGGTGATTTCCTGCTTTCTGTCTCTCTGTCTCTATCTGTCTGGCGAGCGCACGCGCCCTATAGCAGAAACCTCTCCAAAAAAAAAGAAAATGTTTCAACTTTCTCTTAAAAAAAAAAAATATCCTTATGGGGCCATACTGAACATGTCTGTGGTCAGGACTCAGCCGGAGGTCCTCCAGGTTACAATGTAGGGTTAAATGCGGTATTCATGCCTACTCACAGGAAGAAATGCCCTTTTTGACACAACACCACCCAGGATTCACACACATATGCATGTAGCTGGCTAAAAGAAAAGTGCCTATCCTCTGCTGTCGTCATCATCGTCGTCTTCTTCCTCTTCTTCTTCTTCTCCTCCTCCTCCCTCTCCTCCTCTTCTCCTCCTTCTCTTCTTTCTTCTCTATTCTTCTTCTTTTATAATATGCTGGTCATGATCCATTAAACTGACTTTATATTCCATCGGATCCAGACCAAAGATCTGAAAACCACTGGTCTAGAGCATATACACTAAACTTTCACTGGATGAAACAATAAGGAGCCCCGCTGTGGTGACAGGCAGTAGGCACTGCTGTGTGATTTTGGAGCCTCCTAGGAGGTCTGCATTCGGATCCTGGGTTAATCTGAACATACTAGGTATGCCCAGGCACATCCATGATTCTGGCTATCAGAGAGGTTGGAGGAAGGATCCTGGTGTTGTGAGACCCTGTCAAAGATCTTTCTCTCTCTCTTTTAATAAAATAAAGTTGACAAAACAACAACAACAACAAAAACCCAACAGAATAAACTACTTCCCTGGCAACAATGTTTCCATTTTACTCTGATTATAGTGGTGGTGGTGGGGTACTGTTTTTTGTGTTTTGTTTTGTTTTGTTTTGAGTTTGACAAATTTATTGGTATTTTAGTAAAGATATGTATCTCAGTTGTTTTTGTCTCCCACCTTAACCTTAGGTTAATATTTCATTTCAATCAAGAAAAGAATGTAGGAGAGAAGGGAAGATTATAGAGAAGGATAGCAAGAGAACAAATAGAGAGGCTTGACATTAGTGGGACACAGAAATGGTTTATTCCCTGTTGATAATAATATGTATAGTATTTTCAACTGGACTGGTCTGAGGAGTATTTCATGTTGGGTAAATTCTTTATACAAGTGAAATAACATCTAGTGATTGAATGTTTTTAAAAAATGAGAATAAATAATAGTAATAATCTGAAAAAAATAATGAAAATCTATTTGATGATGATGATGTGGATAGTAGTGTCTTTGTCTTGACTGATATGCATGGTAATCGTGCTGGAAAAAGAAATGTAATACACTGTAAAGATATATGTGATTCAACATAATATAAAAAAGATTATGATAGTAAATAAAATTAAGAAAAGAATCTACCATAAAAGTCAATTAAAAAAAGAATGTAGGAGAGTGATTACTTTAACACACAATAAAATTAGACAAAAATGGACAGTTTTCCTACAGAAAAGTTAAAGTTAAATTCATGTATCTTGATGTAAGTAAATCATGTAAGAACTAATAGTTCTATATACATTTCCATTGTTGTACTTGGGACTTATTCTAAACCTAAATGCAAGTGAACAAAGTATTAGGAATATACATAGGCTTCTTTTCTGGATGTATTACTTATTTAAAAAGCTCAGCAAGTAGTTACTGCCTATGTAATAGCTGCCTCCAAATTTAACATTGTTTTTAGGGAAATCATTGCACACTTTGAGTTTGACAAATTTATTGGTATTTTAGTAAAGATATGTATCTCAGTTGTTTTTGTCTCCCACCTTAACCTTAGGTTAATATTTCATTTCAATCAAGAAAAGAATGTAGGAGAGAAGGGAAGATTATAGAGAAGGATAGCAAGAGAACAAATAGAGAGGCTTGACATTAGAAAGACACAGAAATGGGTTATTTCCTGTTGATAATAATATGTATAGTATTTTCAACTGGACTGGTCTGAGGAGTATTTCATGTTGGGTAAATTCTTTATACAAGTGAAATAACATCTAGTGATTGAATGTTTTTAAAAAATGAGAATAAATAATAGTAATAATCTGAAAAAAATAATGAAAATCTATTTGATGATGATGATGTGGATAGTAGTGTCTTTGTCTTGACTGATATGCATGGTAATCGTGCTGGAAAAAGAAATGTAATACACTGTAAAGATATATGTGATTCAACATAATATAAAAAAGATTATGATAGTAAATAAAATTAAGAAAAGAATCTACCATAAAAGTCAATTAAAAAAAGAATGTAGGAGAGTGATTACTTTAACACACAATAAAATTAGACAAAAATGGACAGTTTTCCTACAGAAAAGTTAAAGTTAAATTCATGTATCTTGATGTAAGTAAATCATGTAAGAACTAATAGTTCTATATACATTTCCATTGTTGTACTTGGGACTTATTCTAAACCTAAATGCAAGTGAACAAAGTATTAGGAATATACATAGGCTTCTTTTCTGGATGTATTACTTATTTAAAAAGCTCAGCAAGTAGTTACTGCCTATGTAATAGCTGCCTCCAAATTTAACATTGTTTTTAGGGAAATCATTGCACACTGTATGTTTTAGTTTGTGACCATGCTTTTAAAGAAGCATATAACTGTCACGTTAAAAAGAAAGTTCATATACGATAGAAAAATACAAAAACACTCTACAATATACAAATCTAACAAGTATATCTGTGAGAGATTCCGTAAAATGTGTTTGAAGATGCATTTTCTTTCCATTTTCAGTACCTAAAGAGTGTTTTTGAGAGGCCACTGGTCAATACATACAAATTGTACTAATAAGAAATTCCGATAGAAAAAGTGTGGCACATATACTCTATGGAATACTACTCAGCGATAGAAAACAACAAGACCCTGGCCTTTGATGGAAAGTGGAGGAATATGGAAGATTTACTGCTGAGTGAAGCAAACCAAGCTATGAAAAAGAGACATTGTATGTCTCCACTTAATATATACGGATTGTCCCCACTCTATGGCCCAAACTGAATGACTAAAGGACATAGAAACATAGTAAATGGTTGTGAATACCAGGTAACAGTGTGGGAAGAGGGAGGGTGAAGGAGTAGAGTCTGAGGAAGGACATTAAAGAGAAAAATGGAGAGGCAGGGCATTTATGGGATGGAGAAATGGGTTATTGTCTGTTGAGGGATAACTTTATAGTATTGTCAACTGGACTGGTGCAAAATGTACACAAAATGTTGAAATTTTCACTTTGCAAGCTAAGTAACATGATTGAATGTATAAAAGAAATTGAAATAATAAGAATAAATAATAATAAAAGGCAAAAAAATTCCCCCCCAAAAAACAAAAGCAAACAAAAAAAGAAATTCCATAGTAAATTCAGTTCAAATTGGATTTCACAAGTTAGTAACTTAAAATACTTTTACCGAGTTACAGAAAGTACACCTTGTCCATCTTCATACAATGTTAAATTTTCTTTTTAGTGTTTATACCTTTTAAAAAACAAAAACAGCCATATGCTTAAACACTATGCATGTACATGAACATTTCTGCTGGTGATTTGTATTTTAAAAGAAACAGCTTCCTTATGATTTGCCTTATGTTCTGCTGGAAATGCTTACAGGAGCTAGCTAATAAAATCAAGAGAGGCGCATTCAAAATATTGATTAATTTTGGTAGCAAATGGTTGTTCTTTGAAGACTAATGTCGAAAGACCCTTTAAGTTGAAGTGTGCTATTTCGAATAAAATTTTATTTATTTTTTTAAAAAGATCTAAGCTTCTATATCCACTGATAGCAATACAAGAACTAGTTTATGATGACTTAAAACAAAACAAATGTCCATAGGAAAAAAAGCTGTATTTTATCTAAATTTATTTTCTGTCAATAGGTCCAGTAATATTTTTCTCCCAATACTCCTCTCTCTATATAAGGCTGTTCCTGGAAGCCAGACCGTTTAGGTAGAGGAAGTTAGGAATAACTAACTGCTTGCAGTTTTAAATAGACAATACCTTTTTGCTTCCCTCTTAATGTATTAAGAGTTGTGTCTAAAAAAATATGCAATTCTTAAAAAGGTACCGTTTCTGATTTATTATCTGTAACCTTTGGAAACTAATCACATGACATTACAAAATTAGTAATGTCTTGAAATCTGTATATAAAACATAAATTACCTCTGATTTCAAACTTTCACTTACTAGCGTATCACTCAATTATTTTTTTTAGAGGTTTTTGCCACAGGGCACGTGCCATCGCCAGAGAGACAGAGACAGAGAGACAGAAAGTGGCGAGAAATCACCCCGCAGGGTGGATGGCCACGCCACAATCCCTTCTCCATTCTCCTCTCGGGATCTTGGGCATGCATGTGCACATGCTCGGCGTGAGTTTAAGCCACCAGGTCTGGGACCGCACCGCGGTCAACTACATGGGAGTTCAGCGACATAGCTATTATGCTAACTGCTGGTCCCTCACTCAATCTTAAAAAGAAAATGAAAGAGAAAAAAAAAATAAAATAAAAAGCTCTGAAGATACTTATACCATTCTTTAAAAAAGGAAACTTTATACCCATCCCACACCCCAATTTCAAAACACATTATTTAATTATCTTGGTCATGGACATTTGCAAGATGAGATTTTATATTTCACTCCCATAGCTTCTGGTTATCAGAAAACCTGTGCTTTTCTTTATTGAAAGAGTTTGGTCCGGCTGATGCTGGTGTGTCCCTTCCTGTATTCTACATCTTCATCTCTGCTTCTAGAGGTATTTCCTCTGGTTCCCCATTTTCCTCTTCATTGAAAGTCACTCTACTCGAAGGGTTTTGAACCAAGAGTTGGAATCGTTTCTTTAGGCTTGCTTGATCTAAATGTGATGGATATGGCTGTTGCTTTCTTTGCCCTCTGACTACCTATGGCAAATACGAACTTGGAGATCTTCGTAGGCTTTGCTGGCAGGTCTCTTGCTGCTTCTTCAGCTGATCGCTTCTCAGTGCTGAGACTGGACTTTTCCCCTCCATTGCACTGGGGGGTCCAGCTCACTGTGGCTTTTCAGGCTTCTCTCCTGCCTTCCCATCTGCCATTTTCCCTGCTGTGGCCTTCTCTGCAGCCACGCCAAGCCTAGTGGGTACTCTATGGCTAGGTTGGCTTTTTCAGAACTGGAAACATTTTGATAAACAATTTTGAATCTCTCATTTATCACTTTATCTCCAAAGAAGTTCTCCAGCATTTGGTGCCATCCATCTTGGGCGCTTGATAGAATTAAGAACTGCCCCAACTGCTAAATTTCATAGTAAAATGCCTCTTACCTGTAGTTGAGTAGTTGTCATCTTCGGAGCCTGGTATTTCTGGAATTACTTTTTCAATTAGAAGAACTTTTCCTTAGATTCTGCATCAGTGCTTTCCTGTCATGTCGTTCGCCTGGTTCCCTTGCTTTTGCGTCACAGCTAGGGTGAGAGGAACAAGTGCAGGAAGTGGACACTCTGT
The DNA here is from genome assembly GCF_000334495.1 of Tupaia belangeri chinensis. Lineage (NCBI taxonomy): Eukaryota > Metazoa > Chordata > Mammalia > Scandentia > Tupaiidae > Tupaia > Tupaia belangeri. The sequence continues at coordinate 688,561 of NW_006203647.1, forward strand.
CATGAGCCAGCCCACCCATCAGTGCACAGCACTCTCCTTCCTTTGGTGGCTTCGCTGTGATGTAGCCTTTATTGTGGATGTATCAGGGCATTTCCAGAAAAAGAGTAACTGGGGGCTCTGGAGAGAGTTCATTCCTCCCTCAGGAATGTTCGGAAGGTGAGTTGTCACAGCAAGCAAGAAAGGTTTGATTGTTCCTTGGGTCCAGAGCATGTCTGTCATCACAGATATGTCTTGGTAGCATCCCTGCAACACACCAAAAGATTCAAAGAGAGCTTTGGACTGTTGCAACAAGAGCCCAATAATAGCTCATCATCATCAGAAGGAGCCAACACAGTGGATATGCCGCCCAGGGAAAGACCACGAATGCCATGCGGTCACAGCGAGATGACACTACTGTGGTCATTTTGATAATAATTAGGCAAAGGAGCTTGCTACTACACATGAATCACGTAAGCATGGCCAATCAGAGTGCCACCAATACAATACTTTCAGAATTGGGGGGCCAATACAGTGTGAGGTGACCAGGAGCAGTGTTGGGAATGAGATTAGAAGACCCCTTGTTATGGAGCCTGTGCATGGCCTCACCACGGCACTGTCCTGCCCAAGTGTAGAAGGCAGCACCCTCTGCAGTTGTGCACGTACAATCTGAACATCTTCCTCCCCAGAGGCAGGGTGCCATCGGGGCTGATACCGGGGTTGGTATCTGATGGGTCATATTTTTGCCACTTCCCAGAGGTCATAGAGCCAAATTCTTAACCTGAGAGCTAGTTTTTTTCTTCATTAAAAACAGACCTGATAACATCTACTTTTCTCTCCAGATGGGCAGGTTTGATAAGTTATCTCATAAGTTTGGGCACTGGAAAGAATTATTGGTAGATCACAAGACAAATTGATAGAAACACAATGAATTATTCATCAGGAGTGAGGCAAGAGAGAGAAAAGGAAATGATTAAATCTAAGAGAACAAAACCATTCTACATGAAATGGAATCTATTCTATTCACAGGGTGAACTGCAAAATCTAGTCAAACAATAATTACATTCGCAGAGTCTAAACACTGACCACAGATTTAACTGAAAATTATGATGTACTCCTATCAGTAAGGGCCAAATCTTCATCTACAGGAGCAGGTTGTAAATCCGTGATAGCTGCGTCAGTATAAGGATCGTGTTAGGAAACATGGTGAAGACTAGAAAAAACACAAGTGGAGACATTTGTCATGGGGGAGGGGGATTGGGCAGGCAATTACCATCATGCCTTATAAGCAGATTTATTTTTTTAAATAATTATTTAATTTTATTCATGCATTCATTTCTTTAAATTTGACTAGACAGACAGAGAGAGAGAGAGAGAGAGAGAGAGAGAAGGAAATAGAGAAAGCAAAGCAAGCCACCAGGTCCAGGACTTGAACTGTGGCCGGCCATGTGGGAGTGTCCAGCGCCATCATCACCATGCCACCTGCTGGTCCCAGCAGATTTATTTTTTATGTGTATAACCCTATTTGGTTTTTAAAGCTTTGATGGAAATGAAATGCATAGGAAGAAAAAAACATATTACCCACTCCATATCTTCATTGAAAATAATTTTAAATGAGCTAATGTGTGTGAGAACTTCAAACAAGGCACCTGCCAAGCAGCAGGTGCTGAATAAACATAAATGACTGCCGACTATGTTGATGGGGGATTGATTTAAGTAACAGGGGAAATGCTCATCCCAGAGCCAAAGGCATGGCTTACAGTCACTTGTCGATAGAGTAACACAAAGATGTAGGTGGTTAAGAAGAATTAAATTTGAGTGGATGGAGAGCCAGATGCCCTCCATGTAGGATCTTCAGAGCTGAAACTTCCCCAAGTATGTCCATCTGCTTCGCATTGCCCTCTGTAGTACAGTTGCCATTCATTTGCCGTGGTGACTTCATAAAATTATCCCCCAAGCATTCAGAACTTCATAGGTTTGCCTGAAAAACATGTGGTTACAGGTGGGAGCTCTCTAGCCAGACTGCCTGTGTTCAAATTCCCACTGTACTCATCACTAATTGTGCAATCTTGGGCAAGTCACTTAACCTCTCCTGTTGCCTTGGTTTCCTCATCAGACATAAGGACTGGGGGACCAGCAGCTAGCGTAATGGCTATGTCACCGAACTCCCATGTAGTTGACCGTGGTTCGAGTCCTGGACCCAGTGGCTTAAAACTCATGCCAGGCGCGTGTGTGCGCATGCCCAAGATCCTGAGAGGAGAAAGGAGGAGAAGGGATTGCGGCGTGGCCATCCCCCTGGGGGGTGATCTCTTGCTTTCTGTCTCTCTCTCTCTGTCTGGTGAGCACATGCACCCTATAGCAAAAACCTCTCCCCCCACCCCCCCCAAAAAAAAAAAGAAAAGAAAAAGAAAAGAAAAGAACATAAGGACAAAAATCGTACCAGTCTGATAGGGTCTTGTGAGAACTGACTCGATTAACTCATGTGAGATATATAAAACAATGCCTAGCACATAGCAAGAGCTTGGGAATTGGCCATCACACTACTACTATTAGTCCTTTTGACTGAGTAAAACCAGGGGCCATGAGTTCAGTGATAGGAGATTTAGTAATCAGAATAGTTGCAGGACCCAGGAAAGTAAGTGGAGCGAGGACAAGCTGGTTGAAGAACTACTGGGCAATCTCAAGCAGAGCAAGGCTTTGTAAATGTTGTCATGCCGTCATAGTCCAGGACCATGTGAGGAGCTTCCTGTGGCCAGTGATGTCTAATTATTTGGTGCAAAAACCATTTGGTTTTATAAAAGCAGTTGTTTTAAAGGGCTTGAGGCTGGCAGAAAGCGTGGTGAGGATTCTTATTAGAGGAAGCTAACCATCCGCTCTGCAGCAGTCCCCGCTGGCCATTCTGTACCACCTGTCATGCTCTGGGGACCCGCCATTTAGCTATTCCAAGGCTCTGTGCCACCCCGACAGGTCGAGTCAGCTGGAAATTGTGCTTTGTTATGTGATTCTCTTTCAGACAGCTTAGCTAGAGTTGGTTTCAGACTGGTCCCTGTATGAGCTCATTGCTTCAGCTCTTGTTTACTTTTCTGACTCAGAGACTTCATCTTTTATCTTTGTCACCAGTTGAGTAATATTGACATCATTGAAATTATTTAATACATAGATACTGTTGGGGAACTCAAGGTATTTAACCAACCTCTAATTTTACCTGAAGTCTCCTGCTACAGAAAAGAGGCAGAAAACGAGGCTAGTGTTCAATGCATGAGCGTATGGAACATGCATTTATAGAGCACAGACCATGCCAACCACCGTGCCGGGCCCTGGGGATACAGTGGCAGTCACTTTATCAGGGAAAAGACAGACAAGAAAGAAAGTGATAGAATGTTGAGAATGTGGAAAACATAAAGTAGGCAGAGACAGGGGTAGGAGGCAAGCAGAAAGACTGCCTTGATTTCATTGGTTCAGGGAGAACTCACAGAGGAGGCAATAAATTGGGTCACTGGGAAAGCCCTAACGCACTTTTGCATAGAAAAACACGTCATGACTTTTCCGATGACCCTCTAGAAGCCGCGTTAGAGTGAAAACAGAAAGCAGAAGAAAGAGCCAGCCTTGCAATTAGCTGGTGGAAGAGCCTGCTGGAATGAGAAAACAGCACACACAGATCTCTCGAAGCAGCAAGAACTAGAGAAGAGTGTGAGAAGTGGGTAAGGCCCGAGGGGCTTCTTGGATCATGCAGTCAGAAGAAGCTACTCGGAGGGTTTAATGAGTGGAGCAAATGCTAGAATTATGTTTTTTAAAGAGAGCATTCTGAGGCTGGCCCTGTAGCCTAGTAGTTAAGGGAGCCAGATCCCACATGGCTGGCCATGGTTCAAATCCCCTCCCTGGAGACATGAAAAACACACCAGGCACATGTGTGTGTAAGTCTAAAACCCTTCCAGGATGGAGAAATGAGGGAGAAGGGATTTCATTGTGACCATGTCCCATTGGAGGATACTATTTTGTCCTCTCTCTCTCTGTCTCTTGAAAATGCACACACCCTTTGACAATTAAAAAAAAAAGTATATATATTATTCTAGTTGTGTGGTGAAGAGATTGGACAAGTCATGACATAGTTATCTGTGTTTTTCTATGCAAAAGTGCATCATGACTTTTCTGATAACCCAGTAGTTAAAAATTCACATTGATTGAAACTATAAACACCTTACATCATTAATACCCATGCCCTGGGGGGGACTAGCTGATGCTAGTCAATGGTTGTATCACAATCGTTGTATCACAATGGTTATATCACTGGACTCCCACACAGTCAACAGTGGTTCAAGTCACAGACCCAGTGACTTAAAACTCACACCGGGTGCGTGTGCATGTGTGCCTCAAATTCCAAGAGGAGAATGGAGGACAAGGGATTGTGGCATGTCCCTCTCCTCTGGGGAAGGAGAGTTATTTCTCACTTTCTGCCTTTCTGTCTCTCCAATGAGCGCATGTACTCTATAGCAAAACTCTATCTCTAAAAAAAAAAAAAAAAAACTCTTGCCCTAAGTCCCTCCTAGCACTTTACTTTGGTAAGCTGATTGGTTACTTATAATTATAGCCTATCCTTTCTCATTTTTTGGCAGATCTCTGGTGCTGACACTGATGTTGACAGACCTCTAGGCGGGTTGTATTTGTGAAAATGCCCATATGAAATGTGAGCTGGATCTGATGGCATCTCATTCAAATTTTTTATACCTGATTTTTTTTGAGAGGTTTTTGCTATAGGGCGCGTGCGCTCGCTGGACAGACAGACAGAGAGACAGAAAGCGAGAAATAACCCCCCCCGGGGGGGGGGGGGATGGCCACACCGCAATCCCTTCTCCTCCATTCTCCTCTTGGGATCTTGGGCACACACACACACATGCACCCAGTGTGAGTTTTAAGCCACCGGGTCCAGGACACGAACCGTGGTTGACTACATGGGAGTCCAGCGACATAGCCATTGCGCTAACTGCTGGTCCCTGTACCTGATTTTTTAAAGGCTCTTTCCCAAAAGAGGAGCAGAAATGAAATGATAGTGAAGGCATATGTGGGGTGGGGATGTGTTGGTGAAAAACATACAAATGCTTTAGTGGGAAAGGTATGCAATATAAGGTATGGGATGTGTAGAAAGTGTTGGGTGACTCCTATCTGCATGCACTGTATCCAGTTGTTCCTCTGATTGCTGTGCAAATATTGGAAAGCTGAGACTAACAGATTCTAATCCAACCTGCTGCTTAATCATGAGGCATGGGGCTAGCAGGTGGCATGGCAGTTAAGGCTCTGGACTCTCACATTGCCAACTTCAGTCAGGTCCTGGACCTCTTTCCTTGAAAATCATGCCAGGCCTGTATGCATGAGTGCCCAAAATCCCAGGAGGAGAATGGTGAAGAAGGGATTGCAATGTGGCCCTTCCCCCAGGAAGAGGGAGTGATTTCTCACTCTTCCTATCACTGTCTCTGTCCAGCAGGCACATGCACGCTATGGCAAAAGCAAAACAAAACAAAATCTCGGGGCAGACAGTAGATTAGTGGTTGCCTAGGATGGAGCAGAAGGGGGTGTGACTGCTAATGAGTGTAGGGTTTCTTTTTTAGATAATGAAAATGTCCTAAAAATAGATTGTGGTGATGGTGGCACAACTCTGTGGACATACTCAAACTCCGAATTGCACGTTCCACGTGCGAGTTGTAGGATATCTGAATTATATCTCAGTAAAGCTGTTGAAATGAAACCTGCTGCCCACAGCACTGTCGGTACTCCTGAAATGGCGACGCTGAAGCTATAAGGTTCCTTGAGTGAACTGAACAGTCACTGGGTACCAGCAGCAGAAAAGCAGGTGTCCATTGCTAAAGGTCACCGGAGACAGCAGAGCCCACAATTCAACTTATTTCACTTTGAGGTGGAGCACATGGACATTTGTGACCAAGGACTTTAAACCACCGCCACCACCATTAAACCACCACTTTCCCACACCGAAAGACCCCAGAAACAGTAATGGCCTCCATTTCTTGAAAAAATGAGGAACATTTAAAGTGCAAGTTCCTTAGCTTGTCCTTTAGGGCTGTACTGGACAACCTCTTTCAGTCTCATACCAGTCTGTGGTTGCCCTTCGCTTGATCGGGGCCTCTGCCATGCCAGATTTTCTGATGTTCCCCTAGCACCTCCCCCTCCCTCCCCATCGACTAAGATGCCTCTCTTCCTTCCTACCACTTAAATCCTGCCCTTCCTTAGAAGCCCAGTAGAAAAGGCAATTCCTTCTTAAAGCACTTTTTCTTTTTCTCTCTTCATTTTACACTTCTAGCACGTGATTTAGTCTCTAACTCCTGTTAAATGTATTCATTCCCATTCTCTCTCTCTCTCTCTCTCTGTGTGTGTGTGTGGCTCTCTCCTTCCTCCTACTCTAGACATCTACTTTGTGAAACCCTAAGCTCTTTGAAGGCAGGATCTGGGACTTACACAGATGTCATGGAAGGAATGCTGCAACCTCCCCTTGTGTTGCTCCCGTCCAAGTAACTTCTGTTGAGTCGACTGCCTGACGTAGGGACCATGGACTCTCTCCGTCCAGGCCCCTGCTTCCCCTGCTCCTGCTCTCTGAGCCATCCTCCCCTTCTCACCTGTTCTTCTGCCCATCCCGCAGGGTCAAATTCTCCTCCCTCTTCATGAAACTTTCTCCACCTTTTTGGAGTGCTTGGTGCACTGCACACTCCTCTCTCCAGAAGTCCGAGCACATTGTCAGCACCTCTTTCATGCCCTAAACCCACAGGACAACCTCCGAGTGGTTTTCCTCTGCTTCTGTCACAGAGCCTCTGGGCTTACCAGGCGCCATGCTCAGACCTGGGATCCAGCTCTCAGAGGCTGCAATGGCGTGGTTGTCTGCCTCTGGGGTTTCCCACAGTCCTGGCCCAGCACAGCACACCTAGTAGGCACTTGTAGAATCAAAATTTGCTGTCTCTGCTGAGAAAAAGTTATTTCCCAAGTGCTGGAAAACCGCACTTAGGAGTTTTCATGGAGGCATATTTTGAATGTCTCCCTTCCCCTGTCCCCTGTCCTGACCTCCAGAACTATGTTGGATTTCGAAAGTTTCTTTTTTTTTCTTTCTGTTCCTAGAGAGTGTGGATACTCTCCCGAGAAAGAGAGAGAGAGAGAGAGAAGAAAACACCTCCCAGTGGGGTGTAGTCACACTGTAATTCCTTCTCCATTTCTCTGTGTTGTTGGGATTTGGAGCACACTTGCACATGCACACAAACATGTGTGCCTGTTTTTCAGGATGTGACCCATGGGTGCCCACATGGAATCTGGCTCTTAAGCACTAGGCTACGGGGTTGGCTTCATCATTTTTTTCCCCCCAAGTCATGTATTTTACTTAGTGCGTTGTCAAACAAGAGACGATCTTTTCCTTTCCACTCAAACGAATGAATCTCAAAAGTTCAGGGAGAGAACAGTCAAACCACTGGGGTTATGTTGCACATGTATCAATAGAAGACCTCACAGGTATGAGTTATATGTTAGTGTTTCCTTGTAAAGATTACATCTGGCAAAGTTATGTCATATGGAAAGTTTGGACGGGCCTGAACTTCAAGACTGGAAGGAACCAGACCCTAAGGACCTAGAAAATAGTTTCAAAGTTTATAAAATCAGGGCCTAGCAGGTGGCATGGCGGTTCAGGTGCTTGACTCCCACATGGCAAACCACGATTCTAGTCCTGGACCTGCTGATTTGAAAACCACACTGGAGCATATGCATGTGCCGAAAAATCCCAGGAGGAGAAAAGAGAAGAAGGATTGCAGTGTGGCTATCTCCACACCACCCCCTCCCCCCCTTGGGGGGAGTGATTTCTCACTTTCCCTCTCACTGTCTCTCTCTGTCTCTTTTTAATAAACACATGCACCTTATGGCAAAAAAAAAAAAAAAAAAAAAAAGTTAAAAGTAAGATCACGTCTGGTGCATGTTGGATTCTGGGAACACAGGCCTTGTGCTGTTGTCTCCTATTGGGTGTGCAGACACTGAAGAGACCCAGGATAAAGTGAGTTTGTGTTTTATTCACAAAGCAAGAGTGGGAGTACCTTTTCAGAAAGGATTCAAATTCTCGTTCTGAAAATTTGTAGGCACCTGAATTCAAAGCCTTGCTTTGCTGTTTATTAGCAATGTAACCTTGGGCACAGTGGTGTGCTGGTAAATGTTTAACAACCAGTTCTCTGGAAGGTGGGTAAAAGAAGGCCCTAAAGTTCAAAGAGTTGGCCAATTTCCATGGTGTAAATACCTCCACCACAGCCTGCTTCAAGCTGCCAAGGTGAGTCACTGCCACACAGTTGAGAAGAGCTATGCATGGCCAGCTTTCCCTAGCCAATAAGAACTTCCCATAGCTGGGAAGTTCCTTCGCATCTTCCATACTCAACTTTTTGTATCTGTAGCGTGAGGATAATTTGAGGTTGATGGGATCAAGGGAATTATTATCTTTTAACACCTATTATAGATTATGAAATCCAGCACATATTAAACATTTTCATTAGTTTGTCTAAAATGATAATTTTAATGTTATCTTATGTTGACAAAGAGCATATGCATATTATCCTCATTCTACATATAATGAGAAAAGCCCAGTGGGAAAAGACAACTTCTTCTTCTCCTTCTTCTTCTTTTAATATTCCCAGGGAATTTTTTTAACTTTATTTATTTATTTAATTCTTTTAGTTTGACTAAAGAGGTAGAGAGAGAGAGAGAGAGTGAGAAAGCAAGCCACCAGGCCAGGGATTTGAACCATGGTCAGCCACGTGGCAGTTCAGCGTCTTTAATTACCACGTCACCTGCTGGCCCTGGCAATTCCTTCTTAAAACACTTTTTCTCTCCTCTTCATTTTACACTTCATTCCTTTTTTTCTCCATTTCTCCTTCCCATCAGGATTTTGGTTATGCACACACATACATGCACCTGGTGTATTTTTCAAGCCAGAGTCACTAAAGCTGGAGTTCAAAGTGCAGTCAGTCATGTGGGTATTCTAAGGGGCTGACCTTAAAATGCTATTTTTATTTCTTTTTTCAAAAAGTGTTTACTTATTCTTCCGTGAGGGAGAGAGACAGAGATAAAGAGAGACAGTACCCCCGATAGGGCCCCAACACTGCAATCCACTGTCCCCAGCCTCCATTACCGTAGATCATAGGCACACCCACAATTGTGTGCTCAGGGAGGTCTCCAGATGAGAACCCAGAACCTTCTCATGTTTGTCAGACTCACGGAGTGTGGTGTGTTATTGCCATGCCACAGTCTGGCCCCTAAAATGCTCTTTTTATCTAGTTAATGATGCCAGACATGTCCTGGGAACTGCGGAGAAACAGGCGAAAGGAAAAGGCAAAGACAGGTGGGAGGCTTCCTGTGCTGTTAAAGACAGGTTTGTACCACACAGGGACACTTCACTCAACACCTGCACTCCCTGACTTTTGCTTTTTGCTGTTTTAAACCCTTCCAAGATATCTAGATTGGGGATTACGGGATGGAAGGCAAGGGTAGTACCACGCCCAACCTAAACCCTGCCCCAGGACCTTAGGCCTAAATGCAGGCCGACTCTGAGCTGTTCTTAACTTCTGTTCCCATACTTGGCACAAGTGGAGCTGCCACCTCTCTCAGTCTGAGTCAGGACTGTTATGCTCCCACACAGCCTCGAGAGATTTGCCGGTCCAAGAGCAGGGTTCACACTGAGGCCATGGCCCAGTTATTTGACTCAATCCATTTCTTTTTATTTTTAAAGTTGTATTCATATCATGTACATTGTGGGGAGACACTCTCGGGGGTTTTATTAGGCCATAACCTTTTCTCCAGTCGTCCTGTTTGGTAGGATCTAGGGCACATGTGCAGGCATTGAGCATGTTTTCAGCCCAGCTGGCAGATCCAAACTCATGGTCAGCCATGGGACTTGCAGCACTGCAGTTCAGTTTGCCAATGACTGTGCCATCAGGCTGGGCTAGATCTGACCCATTTCTAAGTGACATTGCTGGTAGAGAGACAATTTGGGGTCTCTGGGTGGCCTTAAAAGGTTCTGTCAAATTTCAAAAAGGATTTTTGCAATAGTTCAAAAATATCACTGTTGCCGAGTGTCTGCACCCTATAACTGAAACTGATTGACCTAAGGTTGTACAAACACACGAGATGGGGGTTAGTGCCAGAAGTGGAGTGTGTGGAGAGGAGGGACCTAAGGAAGGACATTTGGGAGAGGGATATAAAGAGAGCATTGATGGAATGGGAAGGTGTGGTGTTATTGGTGGGAGATACTCTGATCACCTGGACTGGGGAGAAATGTTCACACACATACTGAAATGTTCACTTTGTAAGCTAAATAATATGATTGGATTTATATAAAAAATTAAAATAAAAAAGTGAAAATAAAATAAAAAGAAAAAAAAAGAGGCAGGGTTACTGAACTCTTTAACACTAAAAACAAAAAACAAAAAACAAAACAAAAAAAAAACAAAACACTGTTGCTGATACAGGTTGGTAACAGCCTTTCCTGACATTCAGCTGATTGGATATCTGTGAGCCAGGCTGGTGCTTTCAGGGGCTTCCTGGAGGAGAAAACCTCGTATCGTCTCCACGACTACCTGGGCAGGTAGGGCATATATTCTTAGCCCCTCTTTATAGTCCAAGAGAGGCTGAGGCACAGGCAGGGAGGGTGGGACTGGGAGTCAGGTCTCCTGCCTCCTAGTCCATGTTCCCTTCTGTCTACTCCTTAGGGAGAGGAGGTGGGGCTGGACACAAATGGCTGGGTTCCAGGTTAAGATTACCAGCACCAGCAGAGAAAGGCAGAGGGAGGTCAAAGGTGGGTGTTGTCTCAGTGACTCATCCCAAGCAAAAGGTGTGTCTAAGGAGTCACCCTTGTAGGAGGAGGAAGAGAAGGCACCACCGGATTTAACATCCCTTTCTAAGATGAACCTTCATGTACACAAGGGGGGCGTAGCTTCTCAAGGCAAGTGCGTCAGGAGGAAATTCCCTGGCTGAGTTAGGATCATCCTAGTCCCTCTTTGCTTTGGGAGAATCAGATGAACTGGATCTGGGCCTGGGCTAGTTCTATATCTGGAGCCCTGCTGACAGATTGCTGATGTTGCCTTTTATGTTTGGAGGCACAGCAAGGACCTACTGCACTGAAAAGGCAGGACAGATAGTGTGCGTGGAGAGCCACAGGGGCGGAGGAGCTAGCACAGACTTCATCTCTCCCTCCCACCCGCCCACCCGCTGGGAGTGTTTGCACCATGTAGCGGTGCTGGTTACCGAACTCACATGGTATAAGAAAATTAGATTGTGAAAACCAACTCAAGAGAAGGATCGCGTTGGACAACTAATGACAGGGTAACATTGTGTATAGCTTCAAGTAACTACCACTTGCCACAGCAGGAAATGGACTTTTAGGTAAACTGCAAATTAAGCACTCCTTGCATTAATCTAAACTCATGAATATCTTGTTTCCTAGGCTCAATACTAGTGCCGCTCTAGTACAGAGAAGAGTAGGTGGGGGAGAGCCCATCTCTGTGATGTTGTTTACAATTTAGTAGGAATGAATGGGACAAAAGCAGAGAACATATTCTAGGTAATGGAGCAGTTTCTCTGAAACATGGACTCCCAAGAGAGTAGGATTCCAGTCTTTAAAAAGAAATCAGCTTTACCACATGGAGACAGACTTCCATTCCAGCCTCTGCTCAGGTTGGAAGGTGCCAGGCGGGCCCTCTGGAGAGAAAATTGCTTTCTCTGCTGTCTTTTCCCATCAATTGCTGCAGAACAATTCATTTTTATATTTCAAGTGTAATTTTCCGTCTTCTTATCTACTAGCAGGTTGTACCTTTGGGATGAAGATGCAACTCTGTGTTCACTGTCTTGGAGCCATGTAATCAGAAACTAGTTAGCCCATTACACTAGTTGGATTTCCTTCTGTGCTGGTTAAGATTTTCCGGTGGAAAGTCCCTACACAGTGCTTCCCACCTGGGGCTTTGGAATTAGTCTTCTTCTGAACTGTGTGGCCTTGGGCAAGCTATGGTGACCTCTTCTGCAAAACAGGAATGATACAACAGTATCTCCATAAGACAGGTGTGAGGATTATCTGTAATTCTGAGTATCAATTAGTTATCAGAGTGCCTGGAACATAGTAAATGTGCAATACATTTTTACCTGTTATAATAATTGAGTTATTTATTGTGAATATGAGAAGTTTAGGACCCTTTAGCTTAGGTAAGAGATGACTCGATAGTGATATTAAGTGGTAGCACTATTTTGAGGGCCAGCGGGTGGCATAGTGGTTAAGGTGCTGGATTCCCACATGACTGACTGTGGTTTAAGTCCTGGACCTGGTAGCTTGAAACTCATGCTGTGTGTGTGTGTGTGTGCCCAAAATCCCAAGAGGGGAATGGAAGAGAAGGGATTGTGGCGTGGTCATCTCCCAGGAGGTGATTTCTCACTTTCTGTCTCTCTTTCTCTCTCCCTATCTGTTTCTGCAACAAGTGCATGTTCCCTATAGCAAAAATCTCTCTCTCAAAAAACAAACAAACAAACAATAACACTGTTTTCTTGCGTCCCAGATTTGAACTGAGAAACACAGAGATGATAACTCAGGTTATTTGATATGTGAAATCAGAATGATTCCAGAAATTTGGAGGAACTGACCATTGAGCTTACAGTTCTGTTGGACCAGGATCGATGCTTTATAAACCAAAACAAAATAAACACAAAATGAGATAAAATTAAGATCTGGGTGGGTGACAGTGCAATTATTATCTGGAGGACATGGAGGGGGAAAAATGTTTGATTAATCTGAGCCATAGAGAAAGCTTCAGAATAAAACCAGGCCCTGGTTTGGGCCAGTATGTCTGGTTTGAGTTGGACAGGTGAGTCAGAGAAAAAGCATGTCAAGTGAGGAATACAACATGAATGACAGCGCTGGGTAAAATGAAGATGCTAGACCAAGAAGTGACCAGAAGGCCTAGCTCAAAAAGGGATTTAATTATATATATATATATATACATACATATACATATATATATAAAACTAAATCAGACAGCTTGAGTTCAGATCTACTTAGCAGAGTAATAAGTACTCAGTTAATGTACCTCTTTTGCATATACCTCCACAGCTAACATGGGTCATTTTATTAAAAAACTGAAGATCTCTAAAGCTAGAAAGAGAACTTTAGACTCAATGGACCTAGAACTACTGGGATTTTTTTCTTTCTTTCTTTCTTTTTTTTTTGGAGAGGTTTTCACTATAGGGCGCGTGCGTTCGCCAGACAGAGAGCCACCAGGGCTACAGACAGAGAGAGAGAGATAGAAAGCGAGAAATCACTCCCCAGGGGAGATGGCCACGCCGCAATCCCTTCTCCTCCGTTCTCCTCTCGGGATCTTGGGCATGCACGCACACGCGCCCTGCGTGAGTTTTAAGCCACCTGGTCCGGGACACGAACCACAGTCGACTACGTGGGAGTCCAGTGACATAGCCATTACGCTAACTGCTGGTCCCGAACTATTGGGATTTTTTAAAAAGAGGTTTAGCCATGGAGTGCATGTGCTCACTGGCAAGAGAGACAGAGATGGTGGAGAGAAAGTAAATCACCCCCCCCGGGGGGGGAATCACCACACTGCAATCCCTCCTCCTCCATTCTCCTCCCAGAATCTTGGGGGCACACACGCACATGCACCCAGTGTGATTTTCAGGCCTCCAAGTCAAGAACTTGAACCACAGTCAGCCATGTGGGAGTCCACTGACGTAACCAGTATACCATCTGCTGGCCCCAGGATTTTATTTTTTAAAAAGCAGTTTTGTATCAGTAGAACAATTAAGAGGATAGTATGGAAACTTCCATATACCTCATATTCAGTTCCCTTCACTAGTAACATCTTATATTAGTACAATACATTTGTTCCCTTTACTGAGCTGATAACTAAAACATTATTAACCAGCGTCCACACTTTGTTCATCCTTCCTGAGTTTTTGTCTGGTGCCCTTTTCCTGTTCCGGGATCCGATCCCGGATGCCATATTACATTTAGTCCTTATGTCTCCTTCAGTTCATCTGGGCTATGACTATTACTCAGACTTTATTTTTGATGAGTGTGATAATTTTGAAGAATACTAGTCAGATGTTTTATAGACTGTCCCTCAAACTGGGATTTTTCTCATGATAAAACTAGGGATTTGAGGGGTTTGTTTGTTTGTTTGTTTGTTTTATTTTAGAAGATCACAGAGGCAAAGCACCAGTGTTCATCATATCCTCTGAAAGATACAGTCTATCCCCAAGACTCAGCACTGTTGATAACTGACCTTGCTCACCTGGCTCAGGCGGTATTTGTCAGTAACGATGAAATTCCTTTTTATCCTGAACTCCTTGAAAAGAAGTCCGTATGCACAGCCCATACATAAGGAGTGAGGAGTTAGGCTCCACGTCTTTAAAGACTGCTCTTTGCAGGTTGCATTGGAGAGGAAATCAGGAAGGAGGCGACTCTCAGCAATCTGAGAAAAGGGGGTTTAGGACTGGGTCCCTGTGGTGAGAGAGGGATGCGTAAGGAATATGGGAATGGACAGGAGGCGGGGCAGAGTTAAGGACGGCTTAAGGCTTCAAGCATCAGTGATAGGGACTGTTCTGGTAGAAAGGACACCGGATTAGGAGTCACCGAAGTAGTCGACTGCCAGCTCTCTTTCTTTCTTTCTTTTTTTTTTTTTTTGGAGAGATTTTCACTATAGGGCACATGCGCTTGCCAGACAGAGAGAGAGACATTAGAGACAGAAGCAAGAAATCACCCCCCAGGGGGGATGGTCATGCCGCAATCCCTTCTCCTCCATTCTCCTTGTAGGATCTTGGGCACGCACGCACACGCGCCTGGCATGAGTTTTAAGCCACCGGGTCCGGGACGCGAACCACAGTCGACTATGTGGGAGTCCAGCGACATAGCCATTACGCTAACTGCTGGTTCCCCCAGCTCTCTTTCTTGACTGTGTCTCCTTGGAGATACTTGTTTCTCTGAGTCTGCCCGTGTCTAAGATGGGGTTGACAAACCTGTGCTTCCTACCTCATGGAGCTCCTGTAAGAGTGAATACGATAGAGCAGGTGTAAGGGCTTTGAAAGTCACTAGGCACTGTGTCGCTTCAAAGGCTTGTGGTTAAAGGAGTGATGGTGCCATCGAGAAAGATGGAGACTCAGGAGGGAAAAAATCTGTTTGTTAGGTGGGAAATTCCAAATATCTCAGATAGGCCAGAGCAAGTTCTAACTTACTTTGGTTTTTCACCATATTCTTATTTTGGCAATAAAATTGATTAGTCATAGAAGATTTTAACCAGGCCTGCCAAAGTCCTGGGGTAAATCAATGATTACTTGGCCCAGTGCAAAGTGTTGGGATGTCTGAGTGCTAAATGTACCTATGCCAATTGCTCATTGGTAACTTTGGGCAAGGAATGTAAGACATTTGGTCCTCAATTTCCTGGTCAGTAGAATAAGTCGAGACCACCCAGATTCTGAAAGCTGGAACACTGAAGTAAAAACCAGAACAGAGCAGCTTAGCACCTGAGAGGGTGCAGAATTAACATCATGTATATATTGCAGTGGACTCAGCACTTTTCAAAATTGTAAAATCGAGCTGACAGATATATTTGGTAATAACCAAACTGTTAGACAGTTATATAAAATAAAACTCTTTAGTCGTCTTTTAAAAAAAGATAGATTCTTTGGTTTATACTGATTTGGGTTGGGATGAAATAAACAATGAGTCTCTTTTGATCTTTGGGTTCTGCCATTCTCTGATGAGAAAAGTTCATTTCTTTACAAAAGGGTTGGCTGTTCTGCTCTATTTCTACCTAGGGTGTTGTATGGAGGAAAGGCAAGTAAACACATCTGGTCTCTGCTCGTCACTGGGTAAAAGTAGAAGTCATCTCTGGGCAGGGAGGACTTTGGGGTGTAATATATATTTCCAAAGGGAGGTGCTTGCAAAATGTGGATGCTGATTCTAATTCTGACCTTTGTGGCCGGTGCCAGTATTTGCACTGGCTCCTTTATTCAGACGTAGAGAAAAGCCAAGAAGTGAGGTATTTTCCTTCTCTCATCATTACTCAGCATAGCTAGCTTGCTTAGCTGTAAGAAATTCTAGTGTCAAGAGAAAATACAGTACAGTTTCTTATCCAAAAATACATTCTCCCTCCTAGTCAAAAGATTCATTATGTTCTAATGCTGTTTTTGAAGAGGTAGGTCTTATGAATTACTTTACTTCTAATTCTTTTTTGTATCTGACTTTTCATATTATCTGAATTCTGAAGAGAAATAGTTCTTAAACTGGAGTATGCTTAAGGATCACCTAAAAAGCATACTAAATGGGACCAGCAGTTAGCATAATGGCTATGTCGCTGGACTCCCACGTAGTCGACTGCGGTTCGAGTCCCGGACCCGGTGGCTTAAACTCACGCCGGGCGCGTGTGCGTGCGTGCCCAAGATCCCGAGAGGAGAATGGAGGAGAAGGGATTGCGCCGTGGCCATCCCCCCTGGGGGGTGATTTCCTGCTTTCTATCTCTCTGTCTCTCTCTGTCTGTCTGGCGAGCGCACACGCCCTATAGCAAAAACCTCTCCAAAAAAAAAAGCATACTAAATAAGAAGATGTTCAGCTCCCACTCTAAGTCTGGGGGGCTTGTTTTTTTTTTATTTTTTGTGTTTTTTTTTAGAGATTTTTGCTATAGGGTGCAGAGAGAGACAGACAGACAGAAAACAAGAAATCACCTTAGGGGGATGGTCAAACTGCAATCCTTTCTCCTCCATTCTCTTGAAATTTGGGCACACACTCACATACACCCAGTGTGAGTTTGAAGCCACCGATTCTGGGACTTGAACTGACTATGTGGGAGTCCAGTGACGTAACCATTATGCCATATGCAGATCCTGAGATCTGCATTTTTAATACATGGCGTGAGGGATACTGATTTGATAGGTCAGCAGAATTATTTTGAGGATTATCGCCTGGGCACTGTACCAGCTGTCTTACCATACATTTTTTTTTAAGAGAGATTTTAGCTATAGGTTGTGTGTGCTCACCAGAGAGGTAGAGAGAGAGAGAGAGAGCAAAACATCATCCCCAGGGTTGGGGTGGCCATGCCACAGTCCCTTCTCTGTCCTCTCAGGATTTTGGGCATTTACATACACGCGCTCGTCATGAGTTTAAGCCGCCGGGTCCAGAACTCAAACCATGGTTGACTATGTGGGAGTCCAGCGATGTACCCATTATAACCATTATGCCATCTGCTGGTGCCTACACTTTTTAAATTGTACTTGAACTTGGCTATCGTTGCCTGACTTATAACAGTTTTGTGGTTTATACAAAAAGCACGGAAAGGGCATGAGCTTAGGAGTCAAAACGGTCTGATGTACATCCTTGATCCTCCATCTGCTGTTACTTGAGCAGGCAGGCTTCTCAATCTCACTGAGGCTCTGTTTCCTCACCCATCAGTGGGCACAGTGCTCCCACCTCACCAAGGGAGAGAGGTGGTGAGGGCGGAATGAAGTGATGTATGTGAAAGCACCTTGCCTGCACCTGCCATTGGGTTGGTGCCCAGTAAGTATTACTTCCCCCCATTCTTACAGAAAGCAGGAATTACCTTGAGAAGAAAGAAAACTCACATTTTCTCCACTAGCACTCAAAGCAGATATTATTAAAGGAAACTTTTAATGCCCAAGTGAATAGATTTTTTGGCCTTAATACGTATCACATTAAAAGTCAGTGTTGTTCAGAGATCTTGATAGCATGCCCCTTCTTAATTCCTTTAGATAATACTGAGTTCTGCTGTAAATACAGATTTTTAAGAGCAATCCCAGCAGGTCGATAAGGAAATGCAGGTGAATTTCAACCTTGGTGACTTTGCTGGACATTCCTGGGGTCCATCGCAAAGAATGTGGATCAGGTGTTTAGCCTGAAACTACACCTGCTTCTAGTCGAAATCTCACAAGAGGAACGTTGTTTCTCAGAATTTAGCCAGTAATGGATTGGTTGGACTGTCTTTTGAAAACTCTTTCCAGACAAATGAGAAGAGTGCAGAGGTCTGAGAGAAACAATGCACTATTCTACCTGTGGAGTACAGCGAGCTTCTTGCCATAAAGTGCTTTCCGAGCTGAGTTTCAGTGATATCTGCTCACATCTCCCCCATGCCCAACACGATTTGGCCATTTGAGAGGGGGAAAAATAAAATCACCTTTGTTCTTTGTGTTGGTTGGTTAGTTTAAGGTTCATTGCTCTGGTCTCATGTGATGCTCAGGTAGGTACTTACATAATGTAGTTTTATTTATCATGTGTTCTTCCTTCTGAAGCTACAATAGGAACAGGAAGTTATTTGATAGCAAAAATGTCCTAGCTGCATTCTCTAGCCAGAGGAACTGTAAGTTAAATGAAGATGTTTGACTA
The DNA here is from genome assembly GCF_000334495.1 of Tupaia belangeri chinensis. Lineage (NCBI taxonomy): Eukaryota > Metazoa > Chordata > Mammalia > Scandentia > Tupaiidae > Tupaia > Tupaia belangeri. The sequence goes on from NW_006203647.1 coordinate 706,943, forward strand.
ACGCTTCAGGTGTTCCCTTACCATCCTCTCTCTTGGCCCTCTGAGAAGGGGAGGTTGTACATCCTATTCTCAGGACAGAGAAGTCACAATAACTGCTGTCCTCTGAAGGCCACAGGCTGAACAGTGGGCTAATCCCTGGAAGCCCCATCATGTGATGGGGGACTGGACCCTCTGGTCCAGTTCCCTTCAACTAGAAACTATTGAATACATACTAATTTTTTCATTATTTTTATTTTCCTTTACTTATTAGTAATATTTAATTTGACCAGAGAGAGAGACAGAGGAAAAGTGAGAAAGCAAGCCACCAGGTCCAAGACTCAAACTGCAGTCAGCCCTGTAGGATTCTAGCACTCTTAACCACCATACCGACACCCCCAACACATACTAATTAATAAGTAAATGAATGTTTATGAAGTGCTTTGGAACATAACATGCTGCCATGTCCTGAGGAGCTGGGGGGAATGAAGGAAGGGTACAACTGGGGAGAAAAAACATGAGCTTTAAGACATGGTCCCATCTTCAGTGTATCTACAGCTTACAATAAACTCTTCCTTCTTCCCTTTCCTTTCTTTCCTTCCTTCCTTCTTTCCTTCCATCCTTCCTTCCTTGTTTGTTTATTCCTTTCATGAGCAAGAGAGAAACAGACAGACAGCACCCCAACAGGGTCCTGATGCCACAATCTAAATCCAGCCTTCAGCCAGCCCTGAATTAAGTATGTCCAGCATACTCAGTTAGGTCCCTGGACTTGACCTGGGAAGGGTCCCATGTGGGATTGCCTCCCAAGCTTACTGCTGAGCTACCCTATGTCCAGAAAGGTGCTTTCTAAGTCAAGATAAAGACACATTACAAATACATATTTCAAAATATTGATCCAAAGAAGATTATATATTTAATGACCATCTTATATAGTTCTAAAGAAGTCTGGAAAGAAAGGAAAGGACAGAAGCTCAACAGAGGAACATGCCAGTGTCGTCCTCACTGAACTGTTAAAGCCACAACTGTCTTCATTATCTGTATAATTCCATAATGACGGCACAGGGGCTGGGATTGCTCATCTGATGCCAAAGTTATGAAAATATTTGTGAGTCCCCATCACAGCTTCTCTTGTAGGGATGCTTTCTACTGACCTGGATCTTTTGTTGTCTTTCAGTGGCCCACCCTCAGGACCCGCATCACCCAGCAGAGAAGCCTGTCATTCACTGCCATAAATGTGGGGAGCCCTGCAAGGGCGAAGTGCTTCGGGTCCAGACCAAACATTTCCACATCAAATGTTTCACCTGCAAAGGTATGGTGCCCCCAACCTCGTGGCTTCGTGGCATGTCACAATCAATGCTTGCCTTGGGCTCCACCCCATCCCCTCAACCCCACATCAACTATCTCATGATAAGTGAATGTCATCAGAAGCCCTGGAATTATTCACCTCTGGTTTCAGATTGATTCTAGGGGAGATTGAATCCTCCCAGGCACACCCGCAAGACCAGTGGCTCAGGGTCTTTAGGATGTGCCCTGAGGCCTCCGATTCCAGGAGGAGGGGCTAACTATGGAAGGGCAGTAAAAATGCAGTTTTGTATTTTTGTCCTTTATATTTCTCTTCCTCTGAAATGAGGACCTCCCATCAAAAAATAACCTTCTCCCTATGTCTACTAGGAAAAGGAAGACTGGAAAACTTTAAGATAGGGGTACCAAGTCATTGTCCTCTGTGTGTGTGTGTGTGTGTGTGTGTGTGTGCATGTGTACACACATATGTGCATTGAGAACTGAAAATTAAGCAAGGTCACTTGGGAGGCTCCCATGCAAAAAAGCACATCCCATCCAACAACTTGCCAATTTGAGGCTGATTTCCTTTAATAGTCCCCCTTTGGGGATTTACAAAGGTTGATATGTTGGTATGAAATGTGCTGACCGATTAATCCAGAACCAGGGGCATGGCTGACTGGGGAAAAGAGGAAGAAGAGAGGTGTGTGTGTGTGTGTGTGTGTGTGTGTGTGTGTTTATTTGGGAAATAGGTTACATGTATGTCTGGGTAGCTCAGGATGCTGTTGAGGGATATAGGAAGAAATGGAAGAGGTGTGAGACTCTGAGCTGACTAGAGCTTTCCACCACCATGCCCTGCACGGGGTATCTGCTCTCATTCCTGGAAAGTAGGCTTCATTTTAATTGTCTTAGATCACAGAGACTCAGTACTTTCATCCTAAATCATCTGTCCATGGCCAGGGAGGCTTTTAAGTAGATGCTAGGCTACCTGTGGCCCTTGAATACACGAAAACGGAGGAGGGTGTTTTCTTTACTGAGTATGAACTCTTCAGGAAGAAGAGTACTAGCCTATTAGTGAGTGCTTACTCTCAACTGTGCTCATGCACAACATAGGTTACAAACGCTGCCGTGTGCTTCTCGGAGAGAGAGATTACTTAGTTCTTCTGAAACCTATGATTAAGTATGATAAACCCTAATTTTCAGACTATCCAAATTGACCTTCAGGAAACATCAGGGTCACACCCAGGGTGCTGACCCTGTGGCTTAAATCCTCCCATTGCCATTAGGCAACTCTGTGTCCTCTGTCAAAATTGCTGAAGTCTGACTCTCGAGGGCGCAGAATCCATATCTATAAAATAAAGAGACTAGACCACATGACATTTAAATCCCCCAGGTCTGAAGTTGGCAAATTCTATATTTTTAAAATTGTGTATGTATATCATGCAGGCCCCCAAAGTACTGAATTAGAGCTTCTTGGATAGCATGTCAGAGAAAAAGAAAAAAATATTCTGGTTACAACTAGTTGTCTAACTTGGAGTCAACAATATATTTTGTTTGATTTTTTTGGTCCATAAATTTCCCGAGATATAGCTCAAGGCAAATTTCAGTATGAAATACATGCAATCCACAAATGACTACAGTCCAGTATATATTTATATTTTTTGTCAAAATATGAAGTGTTGGTCTCAGATTTGAGCAGTCAGTGTTCCACACATCAAGGTATTAGAACAGCCATTCATGTGTCCCCGTGGACTGAAAGCTTTCTTGCTTTTTCACTTTTCTAGTTTAAACCTGAAAACTAAATGTCAGTTATTTATGTTGGAAAGTTATATAGTTTGTTTCATGTTCTAAATGTGTTCCTAAAAAGTTTGAATTTTTGTTTAAATTTAACCCTATTTTAAGAGCACTTTCTATTTGTAGGAATTTTCAGTTCAACAAAATGTTGCTAAAATAAATGAGTCCTCTATTCTTGAAATTTGTATTTTCTCACATTTAATCTGTCAGCATCTACTGTCTTATGTCCCCACCTTTGGGGAGTCATCCTTTTCTTCAATAGCTAAAAAGAAAGAAAAAAAAAAGTGATTTAAGTTCCAGATCTTATTCCATAGGAAACCCATGACTTTTCCTGATTTTAGAGCAGCAATGTCCAATAGATACAGGATGCAAGCTACCTGTATAATTTGAATATCCAAATAACCTTAGTGATTAAAGGAGCTGAATCCTACATGGCTGAGTAAGGTTCAAATCTTGGCCCTGCTAGCTTCAAAAACACCCTGGGTGTGCATGTCCCCGATCCCACCAGGATAGAGAAATGGAGGAGAAGGGATTATGGCATGGCCATGCACCATGAGTGGGAGGGGATGCTTCCCCCTCCTTTGTGTCTCTCTGGTAAGAACACACACACCCTCTACAATTAAAATAGTAATAATAAAGATAGAAAGGAACAAGTGTAATTAACTTTCATAATTTATTTTATTTAACCCTATATATCTACACTGATTCAACATGTAATTAATATAAAATTTATTGAGATATTAGACATTCTTTTTCTTCCATACTACCTTGACAGTACACTTCTCTTTGAACCAGTCACATTTTAACTGTCCAACAGTCATGTGGGTTAGTGGCTGGCAGATTGGATGGCACAGTTCTAATACTTCCACAAGATGTACATTCTTGTGGTTCCTTCTCCCTGCTCATTTTTGCCAATACCAAATTCTTGGTTTCCCCTTATGAGCACAATGCATTTTTCATTGCTTCATCCTACTCTAGAAATCATTCCTCTTCCTCCATTTTCCAAAGTACTACTAACACAGCTGTTTTTTGGGCAGATTTTGCTGTAGGGCAGGAAATGAAAGTGTAGATAGATAACAAGTACCCTGATATTCTCAGGCCATCTCCAGCACAAGAAATTCCTCATTGGACAGACCCCTTCTTTATTTTTTGAATTAGTAGACTCTGATTTTTAGAGCAGTTTTAAGGTCTACATAAAGTATAGACTGGGGCTATTTTTCATACTCATTCCAAACCTCATCTACTGCTGTCCTGGTAGGGCTTCCTCTCTTTACGAAGACCCTCCTTTTCTTTATGTCAATCAGATCAGGACTAATTTTTCCTTAGGGGCTCTACTTGGTAGGTCCATTATTATTGTTTCTCAGAAGAAAGCCGCAGTCTTCTTCATGAGGAAGGCTATCTTCCTCCTAGTCCAGGTGACCCAGACTACAGCCAGATCCTAAAACAGCAGTTTCATTTTCTTGCTGTGATAGCTGAAGTAGAGTCGTGATGTTCAAATGTGCAGATAGTGAGCTAATGTCCTGGGACAGGGAATTTTGAGTGGGAAGTACAGGCCGAGACAAAGTTGGGCTTTGGGTCAAGAGCTGACTGAGTGCACAAGGGCACATTCAAGTCTGACTGTGATTGCAGGGTCAGCCAGGTTTCTCCCGGGGATTCTTTTCCTCCCCTCCTACCCTGTTCTATTCCCAGGTATAAAGAGAAAGGCCTAACATGCAAGTATGCAAGTACCCATGGCAATAAAAAGCAGGGATGAGTGACTCTTGCTAAAGGAGAAAGAAGACATTGAATATCTTACGTGAGAGCTAAACAAGTAGGAAGGTGGGATCAGGTTGTTGTGGAGGAATTAGCGTTTATAGCACAAACTTAAACCAACTTTCAGACTTCATGACATCACAGATTTAGCTGCGACAAGATCAGGGTTGGTGAGCTGGAATTTTATTGATGTACCTGTCTCACTTCTTGAAATGTCCATCTTGGGATATCCTGATCCAGGCGTTATTTCCCATGTATTAAACGTTAACACGTAGTCCATGCAGAATATTATGCTAAGTGTTGAGAACAGAAAGAAACAACATACCACGTTGATGTTCAAAGAAGTCATTGGCATTTGAAAAGACATATAAATAAGCAACAGTTAAGATACTAGCAATGAGTGCTATGATGAAGAGGGTGCAGACTGGAGACAGGGAGAGCCATAGGGAGATATAATAGTACCCATGTGGAATAACGTAGCAGCAGGTATGATAGAGTATAGGAGGCAGATCTAAGGGAAACTTACATTTAGTGTTGAGAGGATTGATGACTGACTGAATGGGAGGAGTGAAGAAGTATCCAGGTTTCTGGTGGGACTTCCTGGATGGAGAGATGAAGTTGCCAACAAACAAGGAAATGCCCGAGTGTCAGCGTCCACCCTGGGGCTTGGGTCTAGCAGAATCATGATCAGGGGGCTGCTGGTGAGGAAGAGAAAGAGGACAAGAAAGAGAAAGCCCTCCGTCTTGAGAGGACTGGGGAATTAGAAAGAATGAGACAAAGACATAGAGTAGAAATGGACACAGGCAGCCTGAACCTAGGTAGCCCAAGCAAGTTGAGCCGCTGCTTGAGCCACCCAGACAGACTGGGCCTCTTTATAATACAAGGAGACATGACACATATATGTTTTATGACACTTCATGGTTTCGTTGCTAGGTTACAGACAATAAGCAGGTAACAAATCTATAAGTCATCCTGGGCCAGGTCTATCCCTTGGTGATAATCCCATTAAGAGAAAATCCCATTATCTTCTAATGAGAGAAGCCCTGCTTAAGGCTAAAGAATCTCTCCATAAGGTGTGCACTACCACACCCAGAGAAGGCTAAAGAACCTTTCAGATGCAGAGCAGGGACTGAATTTTGCCAATTGGGGTCAAGATTTTTTTTTTTTTCTTTTTGAAAGATTTTTGCTATAGGGTGCGTGCGCTTGCCAGACAGAGAGAGAGAGAGAGACAGAGAGACAGAAAGCGAGAACTCACCCCCCAGTGGGTATGGCCACGCCGCAATCCCTTCTCCTCCAATCTCCTCTCGGGATCTTGGGCATGCACGCACACACGCCCGGCGTGAGTTTAAGCCACCGGGTCCGGGACTCGAACCGCAGTCGACTACATGGGAGTCCAGCGACATAGCCATTACACTAACTGCTGGTCCCCCATGGGTCAAGATGTTTCTTGAAGTCCATCAGATGTGTCTGTTGGAATGCCCCTAGTAATTTCCACCCTTGCTCTGTCTGCAGTGAAGGTCAAGGAAAGGACAAGTTGCAAGGTTCTGCCAAAGCCCAAAAGGACAGGTGGTGTTTGCTCAGAGCATGTCCCCACACCTCTAAACGGGTCCCCACACCAGAGCACATGGTGATAGTGCTGGGTAGAGAGATAACAAGTTCAGTTTGAGAAACACTGAGTTTGAGTAAACGTGGTACATCCAGAGTCCAGGAGGCTTAGCTATCAAGAGATACTGGTCTGTGTTGGGAAGGATTTGAAAGTCTTTCACCTCTGGATAATGATTGAAGCTATATGGTTGTTACGTGAAATTCCCCTGGGAAAGAGCAAAAGGCAGGAACTGAATACTAGGAAATGCCGGTATCTGAAGAAATAGACTCTAATCTGTATTTGTCACCTGGAAAATGCACCCATCTGATAATGAGATAAGAAACTGGTTTAATCGATGAATGGATTCTATAATTAAATAAGAAGAAGATCCCCAAAGCTCTGCTCTATTCCCTATAATATCCCAGAGGAAGTAGGATTTGTCCGTGGGGTTCTGGGTGGAGCTGTTTTCTGTCTTCAGCGCTCAGTGGCTTTGCTTTTTGCCCTTGCGCATTAGCAGCAATCACCCCACTGGCTTACAGGGATCGTTTCAGTGCTCTCCGTGCATTCTGTAATATAGTTCCAGTGATGCGGTAGTTTCTAATGCATCACCTCCTCTGTTTCATGGCTGTATAATACATTGTACAGGAGAATAAGAAACCTGAAAACAAATGAGAAGCATTCCTCTCCATTTGAAGGTGGGCATGTTGGTTAGCCATTACGCTAACTGCTGGTCCCATGTTTTATTTTTTATTTTTTTGAAAGTTTCTTTCTCTTTGAGGGAGAGAGAGAGAGAGAGAGAGAGACAGCACCTCCCATGGGGTCCTAACACCTTATCCACAGCTAGCCTTTGGCCAGCCCCAGATAATGGGCACATGCATGTCTGCTATATTCAGGGAGGCCTCCAGATGTGAAAGCACAACTTTCCCTTGGGACCAGCAGTTATTGTAATGGCTATGTTGCCGGACTCCCATGTAGTCGACCGTGGTTCGAGTCCCAGATCTGGTGGCTTAAACTCACGCTGGGCACTTGTGCGTGCATGCCCAAGATCCTGAGAGGAGAATGGAGGAGAAGGGATTGCAGCGTGGCCACCCCCCTGGAGGGTGATTTCTAGCTTTCTGTCTCTCTCTGTCTTTCCGGTGAGTGCACGCACCCTATAGCAAAAACCTCTAAAAGAAAGCACAACCTTCCCATGTGGAAGAAACTTCAGCCTTGCAGACTATCTCGTTTTACCTTTGTGCCTCTGTCAAAGACCCCTAAATTTTTCTCATGGCATAGCTATTCAAAACTTTACTTCAGGTGCTTACTGTGATGTGTGTCCTCAGATGGTTTCTAGACAGTAACATTTTCTTCTGAAAAGAAAGAATGCAAGTAAAAATATCTATCACTGATTTCGGAGCTGCAAGTCTGCTGACAGAAACAGCAGAGATGTGAGCTTAGGCTGAAGGCCACTGACAGGCAGTTTTCGGTTAGGCTGTTGCAGCTGCTTAATTTTTATTCTGGTTTACACCCTTAGCGTTCTTAGCCTGCATGTGCAGCCTGGATATCAGTTATTTTGGAGCTCGACTGGAATTTGATAAAAACTCTAGAAAAATGGAAGCAATTTCTTATATTTCACAAGTGCTGAGTGCAGGCTTTTAATACCTATTTAGAGAATCTTAGTCATTTGAAACTATTTAAAAGGCAGAATTTATAAGGATGCAAGAAGAGTAAGTGTGAGATACATGTACTTTCTTCTTATTGAAATTGAGAAACCACTTTCACGTGGTCTTTTGTTTATAGAATAACAATCCTGAGTACTTTATCTTTGGAATTTTGGATCATATTAAGTATTATCTAGTAAGTATTATCTAGTCAAATAAACATAGATATTTAAAAAATTTAGGGTTTTGAATTCCAAACTGGAACAAAATAAAGGTTCATAATTTCTCTAAAATCCATTGCTTAGTGATTTTGACACATGAGAGATCATTATCCATGGGTCTGTGGTTGAGCAGAGGTGCCGATAGCTTTTATTTTTTCTGAATTATCTTTGTAAGCATGCTTTTCAAACAGCCTTGGAAGATAGAGCTAGTGTTTCCCTCTGGAGTCACAGATTTGTTTACTGTCTACTATAACACAGATCGTGTCGGGGTGGGGTGACAGAAGCACAGCAACGCTCTAAAGGGCTGAGCCCATAGGAAGGTTCATGTCTGCATCTGCGACCTCACTGAGTATGCCAGGCTCATGCACATTCATGATCTGGGGCCAGCTAGCGGCTGGGGGTGGATTATGGCATCAGGACCCTGTTGGGGATGTTATCTCTCTTGTTCTCCTTTTCTGTTTCTCTGTTTCTTTTGCTCATAGAGGAAATAAATAAATAAAACCTCCTCCCTCCCTCAAATCCTGCGAAGGATAATGTTGGGGCTAGCCCCATAGTGCAGTATTTAAGCGCCATGCATTAGGAACCAGATCTCACATGGTCAGGCGCAGTTTAAATTAGGACCTGGTGGCTTGAAAGACAAACCAAGTGTGCCCAAATCTGGACAGGAAGGGGAAATGGAGGAAAAGGGATTGTGACAGGACGACGCCCCATTGCAGGGTTCCTGCTCTCTGGCAAGTGTCTACACCTTCTAGCTGGAGCAAAGGTTAGACAGGCTGGCTTGCTGCCCATTCTAAAAGATTGGAGTTTCCTCTAAAGAGTTGGCCTTAGAGAAATAGAAAGTAAAATAGTGGTTACTAGAAACAGATGTGTGGGAATGTGTGTGGGATGAATGTCAGTTAATGGACACAAAATTACATTTAGAAAAGAAAGATAAGTTCTGCTCTTCTATAACACAATGGGGTGACGGTAGTTAGCAATAATTTATGTGTATTTCAGGATTACTAAAAGAGAATTTTAAATGTTCCCAGCACAAAGTAATGGTGAATCTTTGAGATGATAGATCTAAAATTATCCTGATTTGATAACCATGGGCTGAAAAAAAATCATACTGTACCTCATAATATATAGTTATTTTGCAACAAGTAAAAGGAATAGGGCTAACTCAGTGGCACAACAGTAATGTGCACTTCAGGCAAAGCTGATCCACATGGAAGGTTGCAAGTTCAGTTCCCCAGTCGACCTGGACAAACCAAACACATGCCCATGATCCTGACTGGATGAAGGATTTGCAGCATGAGACCTGTCGAGGGTGCTTGTCTTTCTCTCTCTCTCAGAAGAAATAAATAAACTTTTAAAAATAAATAAAAATAATATAGAACTACTCCAAAATGGAGTTTCCTTCTTATGATGCAAACCTACAGCAAATGCAGCAGCCAGCCCGGTCTGCTTTATTTTTCCTGGGGACTTAGGGAATATAGAGAAACTCGTAAGAAATACGAAGCTCATGCTGCCTGTGTGCTGTAAGTCTCTTTCTTCTGACCCAGGAGTGTTATGTCTCCTGCCAGTATACATAAAACTAGATGATCTTGTTAGTTTCCCGGTAGAACAAAATTTTGATTTTTTTTTTTTTACAGTGCTTTGTATTTAAGTTCATGTCCATGAATGCTTATTTCTTGAGAAATAAGCATATTTCTTGAAGTTCATCCAGCTTAACCAAGGAAGAACAAATTATACAAGAAAATGTACAACCATGGTTATGGGAGCATTTATACTAAAGGGAAGTTTCAATTTTCTTCTTTCCGTAAAGTATTTATGTAAATTTTTTTTTAAATGTCAGAGTATATGCACATGCATGAGAGAGAGAGAGAGAGAGAGAGAGAGAGCAAGAACATGTCCCAGTGGGGCCTGGTCATGCTATAACCCTTTTCCTTCCAACTCTCCATTATTTCAGGATCCTGGACAGGTTCATATACACCCAACATGTTTTTCAAGCTGACAGAGCCTGGACTTGAACCCTGGTTAGCCATGTGGGATCTGTTCCCTCTGTGCAGTACTTCACTGCTTCACTATGAGGTTGGTCCTAAAGGGTTTTTAAAGCATTCATTAGCCAGTCATGTTGTTTCTTTTTATCTCTTGACCCTGAAGCTTTGAGTGCCTCATGCTCAGACTTCCTTTCTAATGTCCTCTCTCCTAGTGGCCTCATCCAGTCTCATGTTTTAAACACCATATACCTTCACAATTCCCAAATTTACCTGTCTCATGCAACCCAGACTTATATCTTTAACAGCCTTTTCACCATCTCTAGTTGGCATCTCAAGCCAAACTCCTCACTTCAAACCCCATCCCATTGTTCATTTCTAGGTTTCTAATTTCAGAAGTTGTCAAAACCTTTCTTCTAGTTGCTAAAAACCCTGGAGTCATTCTCACTTCTCTGTTTCTCTCTCATGCCACAAGTAACCCATCAACAAATTCTGTCAACACTATCTTCATTGTATAGACAAAAACCTGACCATTTATCTCCATCCCAAAGGTAACTACCTAGTCCAAGCCTCCACTGTACCTTGTCTGGATTAATAATTTTAATAGGTCTCTCTGCATTTGTCCTTGCCTCCTCCTGCAGGCTATTCTCAATGTAACAGAAGGGTGTTGTGTGTGTTTACTACTGCTTAATAACTGAATGAAACAAGCCAGGTAACTTAAAAAGAATAGAGGTTTATTTAGCTCATGGTTTTGGAGAGCCAAGGTCAAGGTGCCACATCTGGTAAGGGTCTTCCTGTTGATGAGGATTCTGCAGAGTTCTGGAGCATCACATGGTGAGGGAGCAAGAGCTTTGTCTGTGTCCATGTCGCTGTCTGCTCTGGCCTTCCTCTCTCTCCTTGTAAAGGCACCAGTATTTAATCATATGGACCCCACCTTCATGACTTTATCGAATCCTGCTCATCACCTCCCAAAGGCCCCGCCTCCTAATAATTGAATTAAGTTTTAATAATTGGATTAAATTTTCACCCTCTTAATACCCTTTCAATGGTTTACTAAATTTCAGTACATAAATCTTGGGGCCGAGAGTGGGAGGGGCTCATTCAAACCATAGCACAAGGCAATCCTTAAGAAAAAAGTCAGATCCGGTTACCTTTCTAAAGAATTCATCATGCAGAATGAAACCCAAAGACCTCAACTCAACCCTCAAAACTCCTCCCTATGGTTACTGTCTGACCTCAGCTCCTACAGTTTTCTCCCTGGTTCACTCTGCTGTGCTCTACAGTCTGGCTTGATCATTGTTAAACAGAGCTTGTACTCAACAGCCTGAGGATCTGTGCACTTGACAGTGTTTTACCCCGGTATGTGCTGGTGCCCTCTCTCACCTCCTCTGAGTCTCTCTGAAATGTCACTTATCAATAAGGTCATCCTCAACACCATCTGATATGTACATGCACTTATGTACATATTTACATGTGATTTAAGCTATGTATGTTTGCTTAATTTCCTGTTTCTCCCAACTAGAATGTAGGTACCAGTAGGACAAGAGGGCTACATTAGCAGTCCTTGAAAAACAGTCTAACTTATAGTAGGCATCTAATAATATATGCTGAATAAGTGAATGGAATGTTTAGCATTGAGTGGTAATACCAATTATTGATAATTATTTTCAAATTATTAAACCCAGGTTGCTAAGACTTGATTTCAATTAATATTTTTGTAAGTGTAGAAAAGGAGAAATTTTGCATGTATGTGGTTGTTAAATAGAGCATTTCTAACACAGTGAGAAATTATTCTCTCTTTAATTCTTTCTTCAAGCATTCTAATTTCACAAAGCAAATAGTGTTTATAACAGAGAGAATGGCTTTCCAGCCCAGTCTTTTATCAGACTGTGGTATTCAAGTTCACATTTAACTACTCTGTTTTGTATTTATTTCTACAAATTCTTTATAATTTTGGAAGAAGTGGCACTGGCTTTAATTTAGGGTGGTGGTACATTTGCCTTTTAAGATAATTTTATTTAATAAAAGCAAACTGATTTTTACAAAACATTAAGGAATTAGAATAATAGACCGAAAGTATGACAAACAACAGAGAAGGTGGTTTGTGAATGAAATTGGGCAAGTTTGGGCAACGTGTGCTTGGATTTGCATCTGAAGTGTGATGAGGCTGTCTTCAGTGTGATCCTGGGAGTCCGCCTTACTGTATTACAACCATGAGATCTACAGAAGAGTAGAGAAACGGTACTTTTGTGAGTGTCATCAAATTTTGTAACCGTGATGTGAGATTGGTGTATGGCTAATTAGATTGAATGGGTGACATCTGAGTTCTGTAGGGGCTGACTCCACCTTGGTCATTTTTTTTCCCTTTTACTTAACCTGGGAAAAGATTTTGTTATGGATAGTATTTAGATTGAGTGAGAGGTAGAAGACAAAAGTAGGAGTCCTTGATGGGATCAACCAAGACTAAATGAGATAAGCACCTTAGAAGCTTTTTGAATGAACCCTGACAGAAGGGCTCAGAGTAACTGTGCTGAAAGGGGCATTTAGAGGTACCTTTTTCAAGTGTTCTTCTATAACACAAATGTGCTTCTTCTCAACCTTGCTCTGTGGTTTCCACAGTGCCCCATTATCAACTATGAAAGGCCTACATAGGGCCCCAGGGTGGCTCCCACTTCTCCTCCAGGAAGGAGTATTAACAATGTACCTCACACCAGGGACAGCCTTTCTGCTATGCCCAGAAGCTTCTAAAACTCTGAGTTTCTCCTTATTCACAAGTAGCAGAAACTTCAGTGGGGAGTGGAAGAGAACCTCAGTAGATGTAGTGTTTCAGGAAATATAATGTATAGAGTTTTTTTTCATGTCAGAAGTTTATTACATACATATCGAGAATGCAATGAATTTTAGAGTTTGATCTATTTTTCAGATTGCGCCTCTTAATACACCCCTTATATAAGTTAAATGGATGAACTAAAACATCCTTATTTCTTAAGCAGATGGTGTCTTACTTTAAAGAAGGATGCAACAAACCCAGATCCAAAGTACCAAGTCATCATAATTAGTAACCACCATTTGTTTTCCACTGAAAGCAGTAGGTTCTTCCTGGGGCGGTCTTCATCGTAGCTCCCATGAACCACAGAGGTTGTGAACCTCTGCATGCTCTGTCCCCACATGTCACTGTTGGAAGCAAAATACACAGAGACTGAAGGTAGAAGAAATACCACATATACAGTTTGAAAGCTATCTGGAAAGAGTTCAAACTTATAAGAGCAGAGTTTGTAAAGTATGTCCCATTAGCACGTACCCCAGAGTAACCTGGGTGCTAGCTGATGACTCAGATTCCTGGTCTTACCCCCCTCTCTTACTGATCAGCATTTCTGTAATGGGTGGAAGGGGGGGATGGCTAACATTTCCAATCAGCCTTCTAAGTGTTAGATACACCAAATTTGAGAACCACTGCTTTGATGGGCACAAGGCAGAAAGTTTCTAGCTTAAATTGGTGTCAGGTGATAAAACAAAATACTGGAGTTCCGCAAAAAGAATAATTATATATATATATATGTATATATATATAT
>NW_006203647.1:720756-751936 GCF_000334495.1 Tupaia belangeri chinensis
TACATATATATATATATATAAAATGTGTTCAGAAACATTTGATAAGGATTCTATGATTATTATCTCCTGAAATTCTCTGGAACTGAACTTTTCTTTAGATCCACCTCATTAAATTGTGTAATTTAGGTGTAAAACACTCATCTAAAGAAGAGATATAAAGATGCCCATACTGCCCTCATTATACCTGACTAGTAATATGGAAATGGGTAAGTCATGGTATCCAGATACTCAGAAACATTTGATAAGGATTCTATGATTATTATCTCCTGAAATTCTCTGGAACTGAACTTTTCTTTAGATCCACCTCATTAAATTGTGTAATTTAGGTGTAAAACACTCATCTAAAGAAGAGATATAAAGATGCCCATACTGCCCTCATTATACCTGACTAGTAATATGGAAATGGGTAAGTCATGGTATCCAGATACGCCATCTGAATTTTGAATAAGAGCCAAAGAAGCAGGGTGGAGAACTCCCTGTTATCCATTTCTTCTGCACCCACAAGTTCAAAGCTGAAATCAAATGATCAGTGAAGAAAACCCTGGCCAACCTAGGGACATAATAAAGTCCTTAGTGTAATGGCATATTTGTCTATTTAGCACATATATTTTGAATGCTCATTTACTCAGAGATAAGTTATATATGATCAAGTTATACTCATCAGGTAGTCAAATGACCACAGGAATGTGACTTACCACTGTAAGGGTTGAAATAAAGAGACAATACATGATGTGAACATGAAGTTGGAGGATGTTGGTGTGTTTGTGGGGGGTAAGGGCAGGCACCCTAACCTCACCCCCCTTCCAGGAAGAGACGTTTTAACTGATATATAAAGGATGAAAATAGAGCCATCTAATGCTTTCTTGTAGCGCAAGGCAACTAAATGGACTTCATTGTTTCAAAGACGAGATCCACATTCTTTCCTTATTAAAGATCACTTAATTTTTACATAAATCAACCTGAGAACACTGACACTGGATGGCTTTCAGATCTTTGCCGTGTGAAATGTTATAAGGCACTAATCATCTGTGCTCAGCTACGGAGGGGTGACAGGTATATATGACATGGTACCTACCCTGAAGAACTTGTGACCTGCAAGTAAGCAAGATGCTTACCCATGCAATCAGGGAGGGTGTCAGGACAGGAGCGGGTGAGTGTTCCAGACCCCAGGGGCAGTGAGTCAGAGACCACCTCGAGCTCAGGGGACTGTGGGCGTTACCAAAGAGAGGACAATGAATGAACAGAAAGCACGAATGCCCCTAACCGCCTAATAAGCCTAATACCTTCCCCAGGACTAGAAAGTGGGAGTGTGCTAGCTGTGGTCAGGGTAGGATTGCCTTGTTCAAGGCAGAGAGTGGTGAGAACGGAGGTGTGGCTAGAGTCGACACAGACCTTAATTTGGGCAGCAGACTTTCTACTAGAAATGAATGGAGCCATGATGTTCCTAATGTCATTGAAAAGATGGTACATTAAACATTAATTTGAGTAGCTTTATTCTTTTTCATAAATGGAACTAGTTTTATATGTTATTTATAGTCCCATCATTTTAAAGAGACTTCCGATGTCTGTGGAAAATTTAAAACTCAGATGATGTGTGCTCCTCTCTCGGGGTAGCATTGGCAGAAATTCTCATACAGAATTATGTTTTAATAGAAACAGTTGCCACTTAGCAATGTGAGTCTTTACTATGTATTATAGAGTATAAAAAATGGTATTTTGGGACCAGCAGATGGCATAATGGTTACGTTGCTGGACTCCCACATTATTGACATGGTTTGAGTTCTGGACCTGGCAGCTTAAAACTCATGCCAGGCACGTGTGCATGCATGCCCAAAATTCCAAGAGCAGAATGGAGGAGAACAGATTATGGCAGGCCATCCCCCCCTCCCCCCAGAGGATGATTTCTCACTTTCTGTCTACTTGGCAAGCACACACCCCTTATAGCAAAAATCTTTCTTAAAAAAATGAAATTTTGATAGCTTTTAGAAATCTTTTGTACTTCTTATCTACAATACACTATCAATAAGAGTCCCTAAACATCAAAATTTATTTTTAAAGAGTTGATCTAAAACTATTAGATTTATATTACAACTTCTAATGTCAATGGAATATACTGAAATATATTTTTTAGAATATTAGAATTAGTCTTTTTATTCTATTAGAATTAGTCTTTTAAAAAAAAAAACAGGTCCTGGGACCAGCAGTCAGCATAATGGCTATGTCGCTGGACTCCCATGTAGTCAACCGCGGTTTGAGTCCCGGACCCGGTGGCTTCAACTCCCACTGGGCACGTGTGCGTGCATACCCAAGATCCCGAGAAGAGAATGAAGGAGAAGGGATTGAGGCGTGGCCATCCCCCCCTAGAGGAGTGATTTCTCACTTTCTATCTCTCTGTCTCTCTCTGTCTTTCTGGTAAGCGCACACATCCTATAGCAAAAACCTCTCAAAAAAAAATATATATATATATATCATGTCCTATGAAAGGACTTAGGAAAAGTATCACATTACTGATAGCACTTTTCCTTTTTACTACCTTTGGTAAGAAGTTTACCAGGTCAAGATTATTTCATGTAGAACATCTGCACTTACAAAACACTTGGATGTTTGTGAAATAAAATGGATGAAAATTGTGGGGTGCAGGTTGAACATACAGGAAGAATTTTATGTGTTAGGTCAGTTGCATTGGTGCAGCAGTAGTAGCACAGTGCTCTACAATGCTGCACCATGTGGGAAGGTCCTGGGTTCACATCCTAAGGGCTCCCTGTGCGTGCTGGGTGCATGCATCTGTGCCTGTGATCTGGGCTGGCAAGAGGTGGGTGGCAGTGAGACTTTGGGGATGCTTGTCTCTCTCTTGAGCTTTCTGTCTCCCATTCTCTTTCTTTCTCTTGGAAGAAATAGACTTAAAAAATGTTTTCTATGTTTAGTTTCCTTTTAAGTAAAATTGCATTATCTAATTTATATAAGAACTAACTCATCATATTTCACTTTGAGATGGAACTCTAAAAGTGTATAAAATGAGGAATTTGATGTTCTTTTCATTGTAATGTAATCGCTGTGATGGGACCTAGGTTAAGGTCCTAATATAGGTTAAGAATATAACGTAATCACGTTATCCACATCCACATAGGCAGATGTGCTGGCTATCCTTGCCAGAAAGGCCATTTACTCTTTCCTAACTATTTCCTAGCCAAAGACAGGAAGGAGACTGCTCTTACTTGAAATCAGCGTCATGACTACAACGGTAAACTTATCTGACCCGCATCTCTTGGTACTTGGGAAACAAACTTTTTTAGATGGGAAAGAGCTGATCATAGATTTCTTTAAAATAACTCACTTGAAATACACTGAAAGACCATTATTACCCTGCCTTTTTTTTCCTTTGGTTTGATCCCATCAGCTTTTTTGTTGTTGTTCATTCACAGAGCCTTCTAATTATTCCTGTTGCTACCCTGTGATCCCGTTTCCAGTTTCTTCTCAGTTGCCTTAAATCATGGAGCTCTTAACTAGTCACAGTCTTATTCTCTGTCATTAGGGCCTCCTCGGGATCGCTAAACACAGACTCTGCACACAGCATGTATGAATCGAAATTGTCTCTCGAGTTGTTGGGTTGTGGTCGATTTTGGTTGCTATGGAAGTTCAGAAGAATCTTAGGAGATTAGAGGCACTGGGTGGAAAGTAGAGTGACTCCTTGGCACCACTTTCTTGGTGCCATTAGGTACTTTCAGGAGCAAAGACAGGATTACTAGCTCAAAGTCACGTTGAAGTGCCCTTTGCCTTATGTTGTGCCAAAGAAACTTGGCTCCGAGCATAGCGTCCAGATAGCAGCCTAGTTTAAAGCAATGTGAAATGGGCAGGAAGGAGCAATAACGTCTATCTGCCTGAGTATTCCGGAAGATGTAAAATAGCGTCCGAAGTGGTCTTTGCTTCAGTCAGCTTGTGATTGAGATGAGACAATCACACGGCAGTCTATAGAGTGTTACAAGAGAACATATTAAAAGCCGAGGTCGCTGATGGCTCAGGTGCCCAGGAGACTGGAGGAAGCTGTCTGTTTCATCAGGGAGAGTGAGCTTGAGTGGGGCCTGAGGCTGGGTGGGGTTGGTCTTGGCAGGGGTTCGGGACGAATGTTAGTGGAGTGCTAGGGGTGTTGGTTTGGCAGGAGTGAAGTGCTGGTGTTCAGGAAGAAGCACAGGAATGTTTGGAAGATGTGGAGGCCTTTATATGTAAGGGTTTGGGAGAGTGGAGGAGAGCAAGTTGCTAAAGCATCATTTCAGTCACATTAGTTTGGAGGAGGTATGTATGGAAGTTTGGGCAGGGAGAAATTAGAAAAAGAACCTGTTAGGAGAGGGTAAGAGACCCCATCCCAACTGCTTCCAGTTTTCTGTAGGGTCAGTTTATAGATACATATATAGCGATCACTGAAATTGTTCCCTTGTGCCGCGAGTTCATAAAAGGCAAAGATAAATGACCCAGTTCTTTTTGGAGACTGAAAATAGAGATAGGAGAGAATATAGACCCTAATTAGATGTAGCCATGAGCCCCACATTCAAACACGTGGCTAATTTGAGATGTAACTGCCCAGGAGAAGCAAGGTTGGTCCTATTAAGTATACGCACACATTCTTGTACCTCTTGTTCACATCATCAGCCCTAATGCTTGATATTAAATTCATCTATGCTATGGTGGAATACTTCAAAACTTGTTCTTGTTCCATGAGTGAACACTTAGAAGGCAAGAAAGAGAAAGGCACTTCGTGTGAAAGATACTATTCTGAGTGATAGCTTTGTTTCTTGAGCTGCTTATCATTAATATCATTAGCACGTGAGTTCCACACAAGAGTTAAGAATAAGCTTACTATGCAGTCAAAGACTTTATTTAAAAAAAATAGAGCTTCCAGAATGATTCCCTCCAAACCGTGGCTCTATACTTATTATTGTAAATTTAAACTGAATTAAATATAACCCTTCGAATGCCTCGTTTAGGGGCCCATTTGGCCATCTGGTTGAGCTTGTAACTGTCTTCTTTCCCAGAAACGATCATTGATTTCAATGTGCATTTAGAAGAAGTTAGCATGGAAAACTATTAAAAGATGCTTTTCTGAGGCTTAGTATTGGCTTGCAGGATAATACATTAGCAGAAGTTATTTCTGGTGGGGAAGCTGCCCCCTCGCATTATTGTTGATGAGTCTCTGTTCAGCTATTTTGAGCTCTGGGCTACAGTGGATAGTGCATTTGAGCTACAATGTGTGGCACTTTCCAACACACTGCTCTGAGTTTCAAAGCAAAAATTGATTAACTCGGACCCCACACAAAAATGGGATTTTTAGTGGCTTACAAAGACAGTGTTCAAGTGTACCTTTATACTCTGTGATGACAGGGTTTGAGGAGATGAATAGAATACCATCTCAGATGAAATGAAATTTCTTTAAAGTAGTTGGAGTAGAGGATGGAGGAGCAGGGCAGGTATTTGGTATCCCCAGTGTTAACCCAGAGGTGAAGTACTGAGTTCTGTAGCCTGTGTCTGCCCCATCCCTAGCTTTCACGTGTGGAAGCCAGGAGGAGGCAGGGAGGGTGCCATCCCAGGCAAGATGGAGCAAGGTTTGGGCCTGACCAAGGGTAAAGTAGCAATTCGAGAGCACATGGTCTTACCATTGGAAATAAGGCAGATGAAACCCAGACCTCAGGCCTCCAGTTCACAGGCAAGTTCAGAAGCACTCCTGGGCCCTGTGCTGGGCTGACCAGCTGGCAGAGTGCCACTCAACTGGCACCTGCCCTGAAAAGAGAAGCAGGACTCACTGAAGGCAGATGGCCCTCCAGTTAAAATTCCTGTGTTGTTCAAGACTGGATTGGAAACATTGACCATGATTGCTTAACAGCTCTTCCCTTGCTTACTGGTATGAATCGATTAAAACTCAAATAAGAGCAACAACATAGCACAGAGATGTCCAATCTATTGATGCAGATGAACACACTGTCTTTTGCATTTTACCCCAAACCCACCTTTGGGCAAAGGTTTAAGTATCACCCATTCTCCTAAATGTTTGGCAAAATGAACTAGCCGACAGGAAGATAAAATACCACTACAGGGGCCAGCAGGTGGTGTAGTGGTTAAGGCGCTGGGCTATCTGTTTCAAGTCCCGGACCTAGTGGCTTGAAAATCACACTGGGCATGTGTGCATGCGTGCCCAAACGTCCCAGGAGGAGAATGAAGGAGAAAGGATTACCCCATGGCTATCCCCCCAGCGGATGATTTCTCACTTTCACTCTCTCTGTCTCTGCCTCTGTCTCCTTCTGTCAAGCACACACATCTTATGGCAGAAGTCTTTTTTAAAAATACAATGAATTTGTTGGAACATAAACTATAACTGCTGTTTCTACGAGGTTAAAGAAATAGTTGCTGTTGGGACCAGCAGTTAGCATAATGGCTATGTCACTGAACTCCCACATAGTTGACCGCGGTTCGAGTCCCAGACCCGGTGGCTTCAAACTCACGCCAGGTGCGTGTGCGTGTGTGCACAAGAGTCCAAGAGGAGAATGGAGGAGAAGGGATTGCAACGTAGCCATCCACCGTGGGAGGTGATTTCTCGCTTTCTGTCTATTCCCTGTCGGGCGAACCCACCCCCCCTATAGTAAAAACCTCTCCAAAAAAAAAAAAAAAAAGAGAAAAATAGTTGCTGCTGCATTCTTGCTCACACCATTAAAATACTGTTCTGTGTTTGCCCCTTTGATGTCTCTGTCCTTGTTCCCATCCTGTCCCATGGAATTTTTACAGCTTAGGAAGCTCCTGTTAATTTTTTTATTTAAAATCTTAAAATGTGCCTATTACTAATTTCACAATATTTATATACAATTTCTTGGATGTAATTTTCTTACTTAAGTAGTACTTAATTGTATTCAGTGGTTTGTAGAGAACGAGTTCAAGAGCATGACATCAACAAGATGTGGGGCTATTTCTAGCAAGGCATTAGTGATGGCAAAGCAAGGCAGGATTCACTGGGGCTTTGAGTGGGAGATGTTTTTAAATAACTAATCAAGCAATTTATCTCCTCCATTGGCAGCCCTGGTTTTTTTTGTTTGTTTTTTTTTGTTTTGTTTGTTTGTTTGTTTATGAAAAGAATCTCTGCTTTTCCCTAGGTGTTATGTTAACTGACAACTAAAGTAAATACAAATGGAGAATTCAGTGTTAAAAATATAAATATACTCTACTGAAGTATAATCTTACTAATTGAGATTTTGTGATCATTTAGATGTGAAAGTTTTGCTTTATGCCATCAATTAAAAGTATTTGTTAAGCTGTTAATAAAAAAAAACAAACCAAAGCACTTTAAAATTGCATTAAACTGTTCATCTTGAGATATTTTTGGTTAAAAAGAATAACACCTTTGTCAATTGGAGTCCTGGACTTGGCAGCTTGAAAATTATGACGGACGTGTGTGTTTGCGTGCCCAAAATCCCTAGAGGAGAATGGAGGAGAAGGTATTGCAGTGTGGTCATCTCCCCTGGGGGTGATTTCCCACTTTCTCTCTCACTGTTTCTCTCTGTCTCTCCAGTGGTGCATGTGCCCTATGGGAAAAAAAGAAAAAGAAAAAAAACCAACAACTTTTAAAAAGTAGGCTTTTCTAAATATAAGGTTATTAAAATTCTTTATGACATTTGTTCTTTTCACCTAATCACCTAATAGTATATCACAGACAACCTTCTGTGTTGTACATTTCGATCTAGTCCATTCCCTTTAATACCAGCTCCATAGACTAGCTTATCATAATTTATTCAATAATTGATCTACTGATGGGAATTCCAGGGCTTGTTCGTCCCCCCACACCTCCAGCACAAACACTGTTATCACAGTGTTTTTCTGTACAGGAGAGTGATGTTGAAGGCCAGGATCTAAGCTATGACAGTAGGAAGCCAGAGGGAATGAATCAAAGGAACTTTTTGTTGGGGAACTGAATTGGGTTTAGTAGCCAGTTGAAAATATTGGTGTAAGAGTGGAAGAATAGCTGTTGCTGCCATTTGGTTGAGAAAGAGAACAGACAAATAGCAGAAGGTTTTGGGGGAAATGGCGGAGAAGCTGAGAGAATAGGATCTATTTTGAAAATGCTGTGTTTGAGACAGGTATGCTGTCTATCTGTCTGTGCCAGCTCTAAATGAGGGTCTAAAGTTTGCAGAAGACATCATAGACAGAGATAATGGATTTGAGAATCCTCTGCACAAAGTCATAGTTGAAGCTATGAGAGTGGGTGAGCCCTGTCCCAAGGAGACCTTATGTTATACAGGAAGGAGATTGTGTCCATGGAAATTACCTGCATTTAGGAGTCTGGCCAGGAGACTGAGAAGGAGTGATCAGAGGAACCAGGAAGACAAAAGAGGAAAGATTCTGAGATTAGGTTACAACTAGTCCACTCTTAGGAAATGTAATCATGTTAAGTTCCTTTTAAATATTAGTAGTGTGGATTTTTCTTCTCAATGCCTGTTGTATATACTTTTTAAGGGCTCCTGACCGTATGAGTCTCTCTCTTCAATCATTAATGTCTTTAATAAAGCACCTGAAATAATGGTATGGTTTGGTAAACTCACTTTAGCACTGCTTTGAATTTAAGGAAAAACCCAAATCAAATCACAGCAATTTAATTGTCTTCTAACATCTCTTAATACTTGTAAGAAGTCATTTTTAAAGGCTATGCAGGGTTTATATAAACTAGGCCTTTATTAATAAAGGATAGTATCTTCAGTTTCACAAAAGCAGGTGAGCTAGAAAAAGCTGCATAGAAGTAGCATAGGGAAGCAGTAAATAATACAAAGAATTTCTAAAACAGTAAATGAGACTGCCTCAACAGCTGAGGTTTCAGATGTGAAAGCTTGGGATATTCACTTTGCTGGTATATCTTTTTTTTTTTTTTTTTTTTTTTTTTTTTTTTTTAGAGATTTTCACTGTAGGGCGCGTGTGCTCGCCAGACAGACAGAGAGAGACATAGAGACAGAAAGCGAGAAATCACCCACCAGGGGGGATGGTCACGCCGCAATCCCTTCTCCTCCATTCTCCTCTCGGGATCTTGGGCACGCACGCACACGCACCCGGCGTGAGTTTTAAGCCACCGGGTCCGGGACACGAACCGCGGTCGACTACGTGGGAGTCCAGCGACATAGCCATTACGCTAACTGCTGGTTCCCTTTGCTGGTATATCTTTAGATTTCTTTCTCTTCCTACTGTATTTTCAGTCTTTAACAAACTAATTTAGATGGGAAACTTTATGCATGATGTCTCAACACTTGAGACAGTAGCAAAACTATGCGTTTTTACACTCAGCCAAGATCCTTAGAGAAGGGAATAAAGGGAATCACTAGTAATCCAACCGCATTGTATTGTCCCTTCTTGGGATTGTAGTAGAGTCATCAGAACTGCTGATGTCACCGAGAAATTAAATCGATGGAAGCTGAGCAAGTTTGAGGCAGGATTCCATTTAAATCAAAAATTGTATTCCCTGTATTATAGAAGATGCCATTAGGTTCTTGAACAAGAATCAAAAGAAGTAAAGATGAAGACTATCACCCATGAAGTATATTGTCATTGTGTAGGAAAATAAGATATGTAATAGAAAAACACCAAAGAAAACTCTCTAAAGTGTTTCGTGACCCACCCCTTTACTGACTGGGATTATTTATAATTGCTTAATGAATTTGCAGGCAGCATGAGGCTAGACCACACACGGGGTCCATCTCAGTCAGGAAGAGGCAGGTATAGGAACTGGCAGGTTAGAAGGAGCAGCAGGTGGCGAGCGAGCTGTCCTCCAGATGATCTGATCACGGTAGTATTTATAGAGTGGTCATTTTCAGGCGTGATGGACTCAGGCCACACTCTTGGGTTGCTTAATTTTAAATTGCAAAGAAGGTCATAGCTGTGGAGTGTTGATCTAAACAAAGAGTGATGAATCCACAGTTTAAGGCTTGTTTGTGGGTTCTAGGTCACTTTGAATATCTTTAGTAGCTTGCAATTAATTCAGCGTGCCAACTGAGGATGAGAGAATAGTTTCTTCAAAAAGAATCTAACTGTGCTTAGCGTGAGCTCCCAGGCTGAATTAGTGAGTCATGGAAGTAATAAAAACCCTGGAAGTGTCCTTCCTAGTAGGTCCTTAGGAAAGCAGTTTAGGGACTGAATTTACCATCTCTCCACCTGCAAGAGTAATCCAGAATCCCAGATTCTTTGCTGAAGTTTCTTAATTATATAGGAGGCACCCGATCTTGAAAATAGGTTAAAGCTTGGCCGTTTCCAGCTTTGGCTGTTGCCTTGCAGTCATTTGACAATGGAAAATCTTTAGTCAGGAACTGCTTTAGGTTTTATTTGTGGACAAGTTGGTGTGACCTGCCCTGGTCTTGCCTGAACATGTCAACCAGGCTCCAGATCTGGCACCTAGGACCTGTTTATTTGTATCATCTCCGTAATCCACCGCTGCATGGTTTTGAAAGCCAAAATCCAGACAAAGCATCCTCTTTTCCATGTACTGAGGTCATGAATGAGTTTTATCTTGGACACATCTCCTTTTCCCTTCCTCTGCCTGTGCGTTTTTCTCTCTCTTAATAATATATAAACAATTGGCTTATTTTATTTACTGCACAAAGAGAAAATTGAGTATCTAAATTTTTCATAGTTATGTGAAAGTATTTCCAGAGTGTGAAAAAAATAGCTATTGGAAAGTTTCATACTGCTTTTGGTATAGTGGGAATGTATTACTCAACTCAGTAACAATTTTGGCCCAAACCAAGCAGCTGTGTTGGCAAGCGGTAGGCACCTTTCGTAAATAGCACTGCCAGGGACACCTTTGTGCATATTTGAGACAGCCTGAACCAAAAGTATCTTTCCATCAAAGGCTGTTTGATCACCTTAGAATTTAGGCATACCACAAAAGCCATTGAGAGCTAGCCAGTGGATTTTACTTGTATGAGATATTGCATAGCTCCCCAGGGGAGGGAGTCAAGAGAGAAATCAGAGCTCAACAATAAATAGCTTTGTACCAGTCCCCTCCCCTAGCCCCAAAGCATTGCGATCACAGTGAGTGCACAGAATCTAGTAGAAGGCAGCAGCTGCCCAGCAGCTTGGCAGATAATGACCAGATGTGAACTTGTCTCTCTGCAGTGTGCGGCTGCGACCTGGCACAAGGAGGCTTCTTCATAAAGAACGGGGAGTACCTCTGCACCCTGGACTACCAGAGGATGTATGGGACTCGCTGCCATGGCTGTGGGGAGTTCGTGGAGGGTGAGGTAGTGACTGCTCTGGGCAAGACCTACCACCCCAACTGCTTTGCTTGTACGATCTGCAAGTAAGTGATTGTCTTTCCAAAACTTCCTGTCTCCTCCAACAAGAGAAGTGTTGGTTTCAGCTGTGAAAGCTTGACATATTCATTTTTCTGATATGTCTTTAGATTTATTTCTCTTCCTACTGTATTTTCAGTCTTGGTCAAAAGCTATTATTGTTGGGAAGCTTTATACATGATGTTCTCTACAAAGTAATACGACTGATTTTTTTTTATTTTATTTTTTTTTATTTTTGCTATAGAGCGTGTGTGCTCACCAGACAGAGAGAGAGAGAGACAGAGAGATACAAAGTGAGAAATCACCCCCAGGGGGCATGGCCACGCTGCAATCCCTTCTCCTCCATTCTCCTCTTGGGATCTTGGGCATGCTCGCACACGTGCCTGGTGTGAGTTTAAGCCACTGGGTCCGGGACTTGAACCATGGTCGACTACGTGGGAGTCCAGCGACATAGCCATTACACTAGCTGCTGGTCCCATGATTTTATTATTTTTTAAGATTTATTTTATTTTATTTGTTGTTGTTGTTGTTATTATTATCTTAATTTAACCAGACAGAGAAAGCTAAAGTGAGAAAGCAAGCCACCCAATCTGGGACTCGAACTGTGGTCGGCCATGTGGGAGTCCAGTACCTTAACCACCACACCATCTGCCGGCCCTGACATGACTGATTTTAAGTGACTTGAATCCAAGTTTGAAAGCAGCTTTGGGTCTCAGAACATTTTGAGCAATGAAAACATTGGGGCAAGGGCCTGCTGGTAGCTTGGTGGCTAAGGTAGCTGGACCCCACATGGCCAACCACACAGTTTGGATCTTGGACCCAGCAGTTTGAAGGACACCCCAGATGCATGTTTTTACAACCCAGAGTCCCAAGAAGAGACTGGAGGAGAAGGAATTGTGGTGTGGCCACTCCTGCTGTAGGGTGATTTCTCACTATTACCCACTTCCTTCCACCTCCCACACCTGTCTCTCTTTGGCAACCACATGTGCCTGGTAGCAAAACTGTAAACAAAAACTAAACCAAAACAAAACACATTGAGGTGAATACAATAATTTCTTGGAAGGATAAAGTCTATTTAGAAGTACAAGTTTTGGGGACCAGCTAATGGCGTAATGGCTATGTCACTGGACTGCCATGTAGTCGACCGCAGTTCAAGTCTTGGGCCCGGTGGCTTAAACTCACGCCAGGTGTGTGTGTGTGCGTGCCCAAGATCCCGAGAGGAGAATGGAGGAGATGGGATTTCAATGTGGCCATCCCCCCTAAAGGGGGTGATTTCTTGCTTTCTGTCTCTGTCTTTCTGGCAAGCTCAGGCACCCTATAGCAAAAACCTCTCCAAAAAAAAAAAAAAAGACATACAAGTTTTTGGGCATGCATGTGTGTGTGTGCTTGAAATAGTCTGTTTACTCCACAGCAAACTATGGCCTATGGGCAAAATAGGCTCAGTATAGATTTTTGTAAATAAAGTTTTATTGGAACACAATCATACCCACTTGTTTGCATACTATCTATGGCTACTTTCAGGGTACAGTGGCAGAGTTGAATAATTGTGACAAAGACCACATAGTCCGCAAAGTCTAAAAAATATTTACAATCTGGTCTTGTAGGTGAAAAGTTTGGCAGTCTCTACTGTCTAAGTACCTGTCACCTACCAAGGTTAAATCCTAATTGCACAAACTAGCTTGTTAACTTGATCAGTCTGAGAGAAGAAAGCTATATGAAGGAATAGGAAAATGGTCATGTTTATATGGCTGTGTTTGTAATAGTACACACTGTAGAACTTAGAATGGGGGGAGGGGCAGCAGGTGGCATAGTGGTTAAGGCACTGGACTCCCACATGGCTGACCACAGTTTGAGTCCTGGACTCAGCAGCTTGAAAATCAGACCTGACATGGGAATGTGTGTGCCCAAAATCCCAAGAGGAAAATGGAGGAGAAGGGACTGTGGTATGGCCATCCACCTGGAGGGTGATTTCTTACTTTCCCTCTCTCTGTCTCCAGCAAATGTACATGCCCTATGGCAAAAACCTTAAAAAATAAAAAAAAATAAAAAATAAAAAATAAAAACAACCTCATAATGGGTTTAATTTTTCCAACTAGGAGACTCACCAAAAAGGATCAGCTACTGGGGATGGCCATGCTGTCATCCCTTCTCCTCTAGCCTCCTCTCAGGATTTTGGGCACACACACAGATGCACCCGTTGAGTTTTAAGACACTGGGTCTGAGTCTCAAACCAGGGTTGACTATTTGGGAGTCCAGCGATGTAACCATTCTGCCATCTACTGGTCCCAATAGTTTTAAAACTAGAATAAGGGAGAACAAAACTTGACTCACTACAGCTGAGTCCCTGGGCATTTGAGCCAGCAGTGAGGTGTTCACTTTTGCTACCGGAGTGCTATAGCTGTTGCTACTCCAGGATGGTAATTCTTCCTGCAATCGGGGCTTCCTTTACCATTTACAGATATGTTCAGGTAGAATTTAACCCTCTTAGCAAGTCTGTGACATCATCCATGAACCGCTATCCCTGCTTATGAGTGACTCTGAGTCTCAGTTTAAGAAATATTTCCAAGTTAACCTTGGAGAGTTAGGATTTGAACTCAGGTTTTCTGACTCTAAATCCAGTTACAGACTATAGAGTATAATCATTCATGCAAATGACAGAAGAAAGTGAACTCATGTAGACAGGGCACACAGGAGGAAGGAGAGGGCTAAGAGGCTCATTTACAAATAATGAAACTCAAGTTCAGAAGGCCTGGCCCAGGTTGAGCATGGAATTCTGTCTGTCCCATAGAAGATCCATGTGAGATTCAGGTCTTTAAAAAATAAGCATGGATCGGAAGCAGGGCTTGGAGCAGTGTGCCTTGGATGCAAAGTGTCAAGGGGCACTCATCCTCCAGGCCGTGCAAATGCAGGGTCTGAACCCACTGACCTGTGGCTGCCTCACCTCAGTCCTGGCTCTGATCAGAGGCAGAAAAACCTGTGCTGGTTGTGTTGATGGGCCCTTAGCTCCCTGACATTTTCTTTTCAGAACAGATTTAGGGTTTGTTCAGGATTAATTAATGAGTGTGAAGCATCCACCAGAGTGTGATTTGGATTATTAAAGATAGAACAAGTTGTAAGTTGGTGGGTGTCGTCTGCACCTGCCTATGGCCTGGTGTCCCTGGCTGATCTGTCTAGGCAAGTCACTGAACCTCTCAGGGACCCTCTCTGTAAAGTGGAAAGTAATAGGACCATGAGCAGAAAGGCCTTTTAAAACCTGGTGGTATAAATTTAACCCTTCTTGATGACCGGCACCAGCACAGTAGTGAAGTCCAAACTTACCCGTGTACGTCTAGTCCACTTACAACCGTTAGGCAACTGGGGGTGGGGGTGGGGGTGACTTCCAGGGAGATTGAAGCTGTAAGAAGCTCGAATTTGTTCTTAAGTAATTGCTTCTGACTCATCTGTGGTGATTTTGGCTTGGGAGTTTTACATTTCCTCTTTGGCAGCATCACACATTTGAAAACTCATGTTGGTAAGGTTTATGGACCAATCAGCCCATTTCAAAGAGCAAGCATGGAAACGGTCCTATGTCTATCAGTTCATCGCTTTTTCCTTAAGACTATCGGCCTGCTAAACTAGGAGGTTAAGAAACTGATAGCATATGCGAGAGGCAATATTTTTACAAAATGCGCTGCTATTGATAAATGTCTAATGGGAGGGGGAAAGTTCTGAGAGAAGCAAATACAAAGTCAGCATCATTTTCACAGAGCTCCAGGCAAGATCTTACGGGGCTGAAAGAGTTAACGCTTGACCTATAACCAGTCCTCTTGGGGAGAGTCCTTAAGCTTCAGTTGGAATTCATGGCATGCGAAATGTTTCTTCATGAAAGATTTTCCATTTGGAAATTTACTGTTCTGTGTACCTTGCTAGTGACTTGTTGGGACATCCCTCGGCTAATTAGTGGAGGTAAATCATTCCATGTACTATCTGGTTCCCCATAGAAGCAAGGCATTCTTTGTTCTTCTCAGAATGAGGTACATTTCTTTGTTTGGACTGTATTCTACTGGCTGGTTCGATTATGTGACTCCATTTCAGACATTTTGCCTGGTGTACCTTCAAGAAATAAATTTGTACCAGAGGGCAGCAAACAGAAAGAGTAAGGGAAAGGAATGAAATTACTGGAATAACTTTGAGGGCTATTTCTCTCTGCTCCAGACGCCCGTTTCCACCCGGAGACCGAGTCACGTTCAATGGGAGAGACTGCCTTTGTCAACTCTGTGCACAGCCGATGTCATCCAGCCCTAAAGAAGCCTCGTGCTCCAGCAGTAAGTACTCTGGTCTCCTGCCGATGTGAATACCGTGTAGTTCAAAGGCAGCCCAGGCTGCCTCACCCACTGCATTTCTTTTTGAGAAATTACGTTAGCTGGAGCAAAGAGTAGGGCTATCTAGAGCATTTTCCACTGAGAAATGGGATGCTTGGTGAAGCCTTTGCTAAGGCTTATTTAAAAAAGACAGAGCTAGACGTCACACTGTCCATTTTGATGGTAAGTGAAAGAAAAGAATGACAAAACTTGACATCAGAAATGCCCATCTCAGGGTCAGCTCCACTGAGAGAACCAAGATCTCACAGGGTGACTGTGGTTAGAATCCCCTCCCAGTCAGCCTGAAACATTCTATGCATGAGCTCGAGTGCCCAAGATCCAATTGGCTAGAGGACTGGGGGCGCTGGAGAGCTGGAGGACCAGAGGGTGGGGACTACAGTGGATAGACCCCGTGGAGGGTGCCCATATCTCACCATGTGGGATCCAGCATCTCCTGAGCAGCACAATACTGTTGTACCACAGAGCCAGCCTCAGTTAATAAGTTCTAAATTGATATATTCTACGGGCTAGCAGGTGGTGGTGGTTAAGGTGCTGGCTTCCCACATTATTGACCACAGTTCAAGTCCCTGGACCTGGCAACTTGCTTTCTCACTTTCTCTCTCTCTGTCTCTGGTGAGTACACGTGCCTTACAGCAGATTATAAAATAATACTAACGACCAGCAGGTGGTACAAGTGGTTTAGGAGCCGGACTCTCACATAGTCAACTGTTTCAAGTCTTGGACCCGGTGGCTTGAAACTCAGGCCAGGCGCATGTGCAAGCATGCCCAAGATCCCAAGAGGAGAATAGAGGAGAAGGGATTGCGGTGTGGCCATCCTCCCTGGGGGGTGATTTCTCGCTTTCTGTCTCTCTGTCTTTCTGGTGAGCACATGTGCCCTAAAGTGAAAATCTCCCTCAAAAATAAATAAATTAATTATTAAAAACAACAACCATGTATTCTAAACTCTGAGTGACTGGCAAGGAAGCTCTACTTCTTTCTTTCCCTGGGGCATTAGGAGGTGGATGAGAGATTTTCCTTGGTTTCTGTGGATCTTGCCTATCTGTGGGGACCTGGAATAAAGCCCTTAAAAGTGAGTTTTCTACCTAAGAATGAGATAAGATACTTCTGCTTTACAGAAATTCATTGCAATTTATAATAGTGATTCTAGATCTTCCTGTTAAAGTAGAAGCCTTATACTTGTGAAAAATAAGAATATTTTGACCAAAGCAGTTACAAGGAAATAGAATTTTGGCTATTGGAAGAAAAGAAAATGCATCTAATAGTGCATCTTAGCCTATATGACTGGGTACTTAGAATGCAAATTTATATGACCTACAGATACATCATAACTATCTTGGTAGGATGACTACAAAGCAAAACACAATCCCAGATTCCTAGTAGAGTTTCTGTCCTTCACAGATCTTACTATCCCACCCCAAGCATGAGAGATACAATTGACCCAGGTATCCTGCAGGCTGACTTGTGGTGGGAGTAGTCACCCCATTATTTGGAAATAATGTATTATGCTTCAAAAAATACATTATCAAAAACAGTTAGAAGCTTCTCAATAAATAAATAAATAAAACAGGGACCTGAAGATGGCGTAATGGCTACATTGCTGGACTCCCATGTAGTCAACTGCAATTCAAGTCCCGGACCCGGTAGCTTAAA
The DNA here is from genome assembly GCF_000334495.1 of Tupaia belangeri chinensis. Lineage (NCBI taxonomy): Eukaryota > Metazoa > Chordata > Mammalia > Scandentia > Tupaiidae > Tupaia > Tupaia belangeri. The sequence continues at coordinate 738,071 of NW_006203647.1, forward strand.
CTCATGCCGGGCACGTGTGTGTGCGTGCCCAAGATCCCAAGAGAAGAATGGAGGAGAAGTGATTGCAGCATGGCCATTCCCCCAGGGGGTGATTTCTTGCTTTCTGTCTCTCTGTCTCTCTCTTTCTTGCGAGCGCATGTGCCCTATAGCAAAAACCTCTCAAAAAACAAACAAACAAACAAACAAACAAAAACTGTTAGAAGAATTTGTCAGTCTAGTTAGGAAAAAGAAGATTTTATAAGTCCCAGGGTATGATGACAACTCTAACAGAAGATCTAGTTCATAAGGCCTACAATAGGAATGACAGATTTCTTCAGATTCCCTGCAATCTTTTAGCCCAGCTATCTTTTTGGATGTACAAGGAAACCGAGCCCCATGGTGATATTCAAGGTCACACAAGCCATCTAATAAGGCAGGGTCAGATGCAGGTCTTTTGACTCTTTTTTTTCTCTATTTTTGTTCCTCATTGTTTGGTTTCAGAAGGAGAAGTGGGATATTTTTAAAGGCTTCCAGTGCTCTCTGGCCATGCGATTTGAGATCATGTTTCCCACTGAGATTAAATGAAGAAGAGAGATGAGACTATCTACCAAAATGGTGATTATAATGCTTATTAAAACTTTTCTCTTGGGACCAGCAGTTGGTGTAATGGCTATGTCACTGGACTCCCACATAGTCGACCGCGGTTCGTGTCCCAGACGCGGTGGCTTAAAACTCACACCGGGCATGTGTGCGAGCATGTCCAAGATCCTGAGAGGAGAATAGAGGAGAAGGGATTGCGGCGTGACCATCCCCCCTGGGGAGTGAATTCTCGCTTTCTGTCTCTCTGTCCCTCTCTGTCTTTCTAGCGAGCGCATGCGCCTTATAGCAAAAACCTCTCAAAAAAAAAAAAAAAACAAAACTTTTCTCTTTATCTATATTTTCTGTTTTTACATGATACATATGTAATGCCCATTCGAAAGGCAATGAAAATGATAAACTTAGAAATATAATCAATGGAAATTCATTGCATTTTTAATATGAGATTTAATAATCATTACTCATATTATTGGGCCAAATCATATTTTCTCCATTGCTTCTAATGGGTGAAATCTCACTTCTATGCAACTGCTTTGTTCAAAACATTTTTATTTTTAACAAGTACTTGTCTATTTAAATAAGTACTCAAATAACATTTATAGGGCATGTGGGCGTCTGTAAAAAAGACAGCTCTTATATATGGATACACACATCCAAAATACCCAAACAAGGCAAGCACATAAATACAAGAGCAATGGGAATTTTCAGCAAGTTCCTGAAATTCACTGAAACATAATTAGAAAACACTTGGTTATTGTTGGTATTTCTTCAAGAATTGTTTAAACTGTGCTGGTGTGACTTTTTTTTTTTTTTTTTAAAGTGGTTTTTTAAACATGGCAGGAAATCCTTCCTAAATAGAAACAGAAAATGACCTTTTTAAATTGTGAAACTCTTTCTTGATAATGTTCAGAGAGCTGGTGAAATATATCAGAGAGCTGAGGCCATCTTTTCCCTTTGAAATCTCTGTTTAAAGATGAATTTGGTTTTCTGAACCATCGTTTTTTTCATGTTCTGTGGATGGCTTCCCATCATCACTGAGTAGGGGGTAAAAGAGCTGTGTGAGCGAATGAGAAGCAGCAAAGAATGGCAAACAGGAGGTAAAACCCATATTGTGGTGAAAGTGTACACTTACCAGTCTCCATCGATTGTATTGACTAAAGATCCAGCATTTCAGGTCCAGCTGCCCAGTGGCCGCCTCGTCTGATTTGCCCAGTAGAGCCCCCTTGGTGCTTCCTTTCACCTTACAGTAATCCTTCTAGTCTTTGTATCCTTTATTTTCTTCAGCCAGCACCCACATGGTACCTACTGTGTATCAGGCACTGCGTAACTGGTTTACGAACATTACCTCGTACAATTGTCAATGACAGTCCTACAAGTTGATACTAATACTATTCCGCTTTTCACAGATGATGAAACGAAGGAATAGAAGCTAAGAGATTTGCCTAAAGCCACACAGACAGTAAGTGGCAGAATTGATATTCAGACCCAGCCACGTGGCTCCAGAAGCCATGCTGGTCCCTGATATTTTACAATGCCAGAGACAACTCACTGACCTTCAGACGGGCCTGAATCTTGGAGCATGACCTGATCTGTCCACGTCTCTTGAGTGTTGTGACGTCCAGGGCTGCACCCTGCTGCAGGCCACTGTTGTATCAGGGTTTGAGGAGTGGAAGCCCTAGGAAGTTATTCAAAGACGAATGCCTTCAATAAAAGAGTATTGCCCCAATTAGATAACTGTTGCTATGTCCAGTCTAATACAATTTCAATTTGATAAGCAATAAACATGATATCAAATAGAGAGAACAGTAAACATTACTTCGCAGGGTTGTGATGAATGTTAACTAAACTTTTTTATTAGCTGATTTGTACTTTTTTTTGCTATAGGGTGCATCTGCTCGCTCGAGAGACAGAGAGACATAGAGAGAGAATGTGAGCATTACCCCCTTGGGGGAATGACCATACCACAATCCCTTCTCCTCCATTCTCCTCTTGGGACTTTGGGCATGCATGTACACATGCCTGGTGAGAGTTTCAAGCCTCCAAGTCCAGGACTCAAACCATGGTTGGCCATGTAGGAGTCCAGCGCCTTAACTACTGTGCCACTTGCTAATCCCAGCTGATTCATACTTTTAAAAAAGTATCATGTCCAGAAGACATTATATTCTACCAAAGGGTTAAAAGTACAGTCCTCTAAAGTGTGATTCCCTCCACTCCATTCTTCATGGTTATACCAGTAACCAAGGGACTAGATTCCCATGGGTTAAGGAACAGTGTGAGGGGGAAGTCTGTGTGTGGCAACCTACAGCATAGGGAATCAGATTCGGATTGTCATTTCCTACACAGATCCTGTCTATTTCAGGCACCTGAGCAGGCGTGGGCTGCTGTCTACAATCACCCTTTCCATTTCCAAGGGTGTCTGACTAGTGTCTGATTGTGTGTGGGTGTGGCGGATTGACACGATGAACACCCACACGCAAATACATCCAAGCCCATCTTTCTCCTCTTTTCCCTCCTGTGCATAGCATCATCATTATTCCGACTGCAGTTGGAACTCCTACAGGTATCAGGGCAAGTGCTCTAGTTGGACTAAATTTAAATAATTTCAGATAAAGAGTCACATACATATTTTCCAAGAAGAGGAATACAGTTTCATTTATTTTGCTTTTCTATTTGGTGTGATTGCTTTTAATAGTTGCAAGGTAATTTTCTTTTATCTTGGATGTTCTCTCTCAAAAACTCATTTGCAGGTTGCGTGGTGGTTGTCTGCTGAGGCACCTAACAGTAGATGCAGTGATGAAACTCTTACCTGGCTTCTGACTGCCTGGGGTCAGGTCCTGGTTCTTCCACTTACTAGTGGGCTCTTTACATTTTCATCTGCCAGATGGGATGGTAAGAGGTTATCCTTGTAGCATCAAATGAGCAAATATATTAAAGTGTTGTATATTTATAAAATAATAACTTACTATCCAGGCACTGATTTAGAATTTTTGTGGAGGCCAGTGTACACTTTTTTTTTTTTTTTTTTTTTTTAAAGAGAGAGATTTTTGCCACAGGGCACATGTGCTCACCAGAAAGATGGAGACAGAAAGCAAGAATCACCTCCTAGCAGGGATGGCCATGATGCAGTCCCTTTTCCTTCATCCTCCTCTCAGGATTTTGGGCATACACACACATGCATCCCGAGTGAGTTTCAAGTCGCCAAGTCCAGGACTTGAACTGTGGTTGGCCATGTGGGAGTCCAGTGACATAACCACTACACCATCTGCTGGCACCCAGTGTCCACTTTTTTAAAAATTTATTTCCTGGGGCCAGCAGATGGCATGTATGTCATTGTACTCCAACATGGCCAACTATGGTTCGAGTCCCGGATGAGATGACTTGAAACTCATGCAGGGCACATATGCATGCATGCCCAGAACCTGGAGAAGAAGGAATTGTGGCATGGCAAACCCCCCTCCCCCGGGGGTGATTTCTCACTTTCTGTCTCTCTAGCAAGTGCATGCACCCAATAGTAAAATCCTCCCTTAAAAATAAAATAAATAAATAAAAATTTCTTCCATCACTAAGAGAGACAGAGAGAGAGCACTTCCCCAACAGGGTGGGAAGCTGTGCTCCACCCCTTCTTGGTAGAGTCTCAGCCAGCCTGAATCATGGGCACACACACCCGGTGCTTTCAGGAAGATCCGTTGCCATGAACTCAAAGTCTTCCCCTTCCATCAGCCTTTCAGAGCATCGCATTTACTGCCACCCAAACCCCTCATCCCTACTTTTTGTGACTTTGTTGTTTGCACTCTGCTATTCATGACAACTGCCTTTGTGTGCTCATTGGTATTTTCCACTAATAAAAGAAATGATGAAGACCAGAACACATCCACATACATAGCCCATGGATTGTTGGAATTTGACTCATACCAGTGTGTTTTATAACAGTCTCCAAAAACAGAAATTTCCCTTCTTCTTTGGACACATTCTTCCCATAAGATAAATGTCAGAGGGACTTGGCAGGGTGCAGCCAAAGCTAGCCAGATTGGCTGTTTCTAATCCCAGTTTTGCCACTTACAGGCTGGGTGGCCTTGATAACTCAATCTCTCTCCCATTTCTTTGCCTATAAAATGTAAAACAATAATAGTTCCTCTCTTATTAGGTTGTTGTAGAGATTAATGGAAGTGATTCATGACACATGGTAAAGATATATGTATGGATACTTCAAAATATTAATGGAGGAACCAGCAGATGGTGTAATGGTTATGTCGCTGAACTCCGACATGGTAACCACAGTTCGAATCTCAGAGCTGGTGGCTTGAAACTCACACCTAGTGTGTGGGTGTGTGTACCTAGGACCCCAAGAGGAGAATGGAGAAGAAAGGATTACAGCTTGTCCATTCTCCCTGGGGGGGTGATTTCTCACTTTCTGACTCTGTCTCCCTCTCTCTCTCTCTGGCAAGCTCACATGCCCTCTAGCAAAAATCTTTCTAATGATATTAATGGAAAATGGAATTAAAGTATGAATAGTTTTACACACAAAATTTGAAATCTGTGCATTCTTTTTCATAGTATGCATTTTCTACAAACTTTTGAAGCCCCTATTTATGTATGAGCTACTATTCTTTGAGGAAATCGTGAGACTATAACTTGAAACTAAATATATTCAGGATGATAAAGCAAAAAAAAATAAAAATAAAAAAACAGAAGGGTGTAACGCAGTAGTTAAGAATGTAGCCTCTACATTTCAGAATACCTGGGTTTCAATACTAGCCCTCTCTTCATAGCCATGTAGACTTACTACTTATGTCTCAGTGCCCTCATCTATAAATCAGCAAAGAACTGTCCCAAAGGGCTGTGATGAAGACCAAAGAAGAAACTATTGGGTTGTTGGAAAAGTCATGAAGCATTTTTTTTTTTTTTTGGAGAGATTTTCACTATAGGGCGCGTGCGCTCGCCAGACGGACAGAGAGAGACATAGAGACAGAAAGCGAGAAATCACCCCCCAGGGGGGATGGTCACGCTGCAATCCCTTCTCCTCCATTCTCCTCTCGGGATCTTGGGCACGCACGCACACGCGCCCGGCGTGAGTTTCAAGCCACCGGGTCCGGGACGCGAACCACGGTCGACTACGTGGGAGTCCTGCGACATAGCCATTACGCTAACTGCTGGTTCCCAAGTCATGAAGCATTTTTGAATGAAAAAATACTCATGACTTTTCTGATGACCCGATAAATGGAAGGACAGTCTGTGGAGAGGGTACTTGTGAAAGCATATCAGAAGGAAACCCAGCCACAGCAAAGGCTTTGTTGTTCTGTTTCCCATGAAGAGAAGTTGGACAGATGGAGCAGTGAAGTCAGGTCTAGAGTGACCTTGGCGAGTTTGGAGCTCCTGAGGATAGTTTGGAACCTATAGGATAAACAGATCAACAATATTTTTGAAAGATTAAGTTGGTGATGGTAATAGGGGTTTGCAAAATCATTAATTTGGGGTCATGGTTGGAGCGATCATTGATTGTGAGTGCAAGTAATGGCTGTGAGAAAAGAGGAGGAAGGTGTATGAAAGGACCATATTAAAGAAAGGTACAGTGTGCCATTCATTCGTTAGCTATTCATTCCATAAACATCTCACTGCACCATCTAAATTCTTTATTATACATTTAACATATTACATTACTGTGATGCGTTTGTCACCACTAAGAAACCATCATTGTTACATAACTGGTTGCATTCTGCTTATTTATTCATTTTTAAATTATATTCATAATTAGGTACATGTGTACACATGAGAGAGAGAAGCACCTTTGACAGGGTCTTGTCATATCATGCCTCTTCTTACCCCAACCTTCCAGCTTGTCAGGATTTGGGGCATGCATGCACATGTGCGGCATGTTTCCTGGCCAGCCTGGGGATCTGAACCTGAAGTCAGCCATGTTGCTTCCAGTATTGCAGTTCAGTTTGCTACTGACTGCGCCACCAGGCTGGGCCAGCTGGCTACATTTTAATGGATTATACATGTCCCCATCTCCACTGACAAGGAAATGAACTCGTTGAATATGAGAACCCTGTTGTCTTTCTTATACAAAGTCGAGCACATAAAGTCCTAGGTAAACATTTGGGAAATTGAATCAAACCCTCTATGTCTCCAAACTGGGCTAACAGCAATTTTCCTTTTTAAAATGGTTTTACATGCTCATTGTGTAAAGTAATTAAAATGTCCAAGAAAGGTGTAAGGAAGGAGATAAAAGTTGCGTGAAATTCCGTCACTGAGAGATCCTTCTAAAAGCATTTTGGTGAACATTCTTCTGAATATTGCTCTGAATGCTATAGACGTGTGTACAGTTTTACGTAAGCTTTTCCCATAGCATTTTGCTCATATGTCATCTTTTAAAAAAGTCTTCTTCTGAGTGTCACACAAAAGCCTAGAAGCCTTGGCTTTGCTTGGGCCCCTTGGCAGTAGGGGACAGCTCACATGCATTCTGGCCTAGGCTGAGTTCTGCATCTCTATTGTGGCAGTTCCTACCATAGAACCCTGTTAGTTTGTGCTGTACTTCTCTGTCTGAGCAGTCTGCGAGCCACCTAATGGAGAGACCTGAGTTTTCTCAGTCCTTATGAACAGCACTGTGCACATAGTAAACGCGCGAATGTTCATTTAGTGAGTAGATTGCCGCCACCTCAGGAGAGCCTTTGAGAAAGTAAATTTCAGCTCCTAGATTGAAATGGTAAGGTCTGAATTAAAATACCTTCGGCACCTAGGTTGACATGGTAGGGTCTGAACGAAAATACCTTTTGTGGGAAAAATAATGCTTTTTGAGGTTTTGTAAAAGTACACAGGTACGTTTGGATGCCTGAGATGTAAGGAATCTTGGCATGTCTGATCTCATTTTTATTTTCTCATCTAGCAGTTGTGTTCTCTTACTGAGTAAAAGGGGGAGAGGTCATTGCTTCCAATAAATCTGTTGATAACAGATTACACATTTTTAAGAAAAGGGAGAGGAGTCAGGGAATGTATTTCCCTAATTCTGAGTGTAACATTGGAGGACAGCCACCCTCTCTGAGTACTTAGGGTGCCAGCCCCTGGCCTGCGGGGTAGGGATCTAACTTGGGGTGGCAGCTGCAGTGTTGCTTTACAGGGTGCAGGGTAGATAGTGAGTCTGGGATTTACAGGCTTTTACAGCCAAAGCTTTCTGGCAGAGAGACAAGGTAAGTTGCAAAGACGAATATTAATACAGTTTTCAGGTAGAAATCTGTAACAATTATGAATCAGACATAACTATCCCAGAGTCAAACAGAAAGATCTCATCTTTTCACGTAGCTGAGGCCTGGGTTGTCTCAGTTCCAAGAAAGGAAGAGAAGTTTCTGTTTTATAGGAAATGGGTACAACAAAAGGACTAATTAAAAAGTGCTTTCAGTGAGTGGAAAGTTAATGGCATTTTGTTATTTGCCGTTTTCATTTCACTAGATATGTGTCTTATATAGTAAGTGCCATACTTCTAACAACTTAATCAGTAAAAGTAGATTTTTTTTCTAGTTGGAACAGCAGTCGTTTCCCAGTTTAATTTTTAAGTAGTAGTAAAAAATTAACTGTTCAAAAGGCTTGCTGTTTATGCCTGTAGTTGAATATTCATACAAATTGTCCCTGAAAGGGTTTTTGAGATATTGCTTCAAAGCAGGAAGAGAAGAGGGAATTGGGTGACTGAGACACAGGGAGGTTTTTTTCTGATATGAAAACCATTTTTCATTAAGTGCTTTTACCTATTTAAAAATCAAAGTATATTGAAAAGTAAAATATTGTCAGTTTTACCACATATATAAAATAAAAGGCCCGTCCCAGGCTGAAGTCTCACTGCAGCCTGCCCTTGCTGTGACCTTCAGCTGTGTATTAAGTGACTGGTCACATGATGAAAGCCCTGAAGCTGACATCCTACCCTTCCTTTCTTCCTGTCTTTGTAATAAAGTCAATGAGCTGATGTTTGCTAATGAGTTCTGAATCTGAGAAGCTGATGTGGAACTCTCAAGTACGATTTCCTCTCTGGCAAGAGCAGGGGTATGCTAGGTGACCGTAACCAGTTAAAGATTTATCATAAAACTCTTCGCCAGGTTAAAGTTTACAACTAAGTCGGGGAAATCAGCTCAAGCAAACCTTCTGGGGATAACTTTTTTTTTTTTTTTTTTTTTTTATTGAGGTGAAATTCACAGAGTATAAAATTACCCATTTAAAGAGAACATTTCAGTGACCTTTAATGCATTCGTTGTGTTGTGGGACAACTGCCTTTTACCTCGCCCTAAGACATTTTTATCACCTCGAAAGAAAACTGCGTCCAGTAAGCAGTTATGTCCCATTCCCCACCCTCATTCCTGACTCTAGCCCCTGGCAACTACCCACCTGCTTTCCGACTCTATGGATTTATCTTCAGTAGTTTGCATAAATGGAATCATATACTATGTAGCCTTTGTGTCTAGTATTTTTCATTTGCTATAGAGTTTTCAAGTTTTATCCAGGGTATAGCATTTATCAGTGTTAGTTTCTTTCTGTGGCTGAATAGTATTCCATTGTGTGGCTATGTCACTGTCACATTTCGTTTATCCATTCATCTGTTAATGGACATTTAGGTCACCTCCATCTCTGGCTATTGTGAGTAGTGCAGTGATGAATACACATGTACAGATATTGGTCAGGCTGCTTGTTTATAGTTCTCTTGGAGCTAGGTACAAGAGGGATCTGCTAAGGACTAACCCAAATCTCAAAAGTAATGACTGCCAGTTTTCCAAACCTCTCTCAGAAGTTATTGGGCTGGTCCCACTGGTGTTCACGGGTGGCAGGCTATTATATGGGCACCACTGAATGGCTTCAGGTGATCACAGGTATTCAAGTTCATGCAAGTGCCGTTGTTCCCTTCCTGTTAACTCCTTCTCTTACTCTTTGCCCCTTCCTTTTTTCTACCCCTTTTTTTCCCCTCTATTGTTTGAGCAGAGGACTATTCAGCCATTGCTCAGCCTGCTGGTAGAAGTTTGACAGCATGTTTGCCAACTCCCCAGAAAAGGATCTTGACAGTGCTTGGGGCATAGGCTTTGAGCTTTAGCCACATTAGCTCTGTCTTCCTTCAGGAAAATGCATAACAACTGCCCTTTAGAAGGGTAGCTAAGGGATCAAATCATGTTTGTAAGACATATCTGGATTGAATATTGTAAGCAGAAAGGAGAAATGTTCAAGCACTCTAAGGAATGCTGGTAGAGCCCTGTGCTAGGTGAGTAGTCACTGGCCTTCTGGAGGGAGACCCCGTGGCTGTGTGCCCTGTCCACTGCAGCCATGGCCTGAACTACTCACCCATACAAACTGAAAATCAGTATTCTTGGGGTTTCCACATGACCACAGCCTTCGCTGAGAGCACCCTATGACTGAGTGGTACTTGATTTGTTTTCATAGTTGCCTATCTTCCTCTGTCTGGACAGGTAACATTTTCAAGCAAAAGAGATCAATCCCTATTAGGTTTGCGTCATAAGAAATGAACACCACAAGGGACACATGGAGAAGGGACTGGGAAATGATGACCCTCCAGGCCTGTGAAAAGAGATTAGCAATTAGGTAATTAGCAATTACCTATTAGGTTTGCATCATAAGAAATGAACACCACAAGGGACACATGGAGAAGGGACTGGGAAATGATGACCCTCCAGGCCTGTGTCCTCCACAAGCTGGACTTTTGAAACTGTTAGTTTGGAATTTTGAAATAGTGAGTGCACTTATTAGGATGATGGCTTATCTCACATATGTAGCTCCTTCTTTTAGTTATAGTTCTGAAAAGATGCATACATACACACACACACACACACACACACACACACACACACGAGTTCTCTCCAAGAGGACTTCAAACCTAAAAAATAGGAGCAGGTGACAAAATCGTATTCATGTTTCATGCTAATTTTTTTAGACGTTTTTGCTATAGGGCACGTGCGCTTGCCAGAAAGACAGACAGACAGAGAGACAAAAAGCAAGAAATCACTCCCCAGGAGGGATGGCCATGCCACAATCCCTTCTCCTCCATTCTCTTCTCAGGATCTTGGGCATGCACACACACATGCCCAGTGTGAGTTTAAGCCACTGGGTTGGGGACTTAAACTGCGGTTGACTACATGGGAGTCCAGCGACATAGCCCTTACACCAACTGCTGGTCCCTCGTGCTAGTTTTTAGATTTTTGCCATAGGGCACTTGTGCTTGCAGGAGAGAGGGAGGGAGGGAGACGGTGAGAAGGAAAGTGAGAAATCACCCTCAGGGGGACGGCCACACCATAATCCCTTCTCCCCCTTTCTCCCTTCAGGATTTTGGTTATGCACGCTTATGTGCGCACATCATTTTCAAGCTGCCAGGTCTAGAACTCCAACCACAGTTGGCAGTGTAGGAGTCCAGCACCTTAACCATGCCACCTGCTAGTTTCTGTGCTAACATTTCTTTTTCATCAGAAAATATCCATTATATTCCCAGGAAATACAAATGTATTACTATTTTTATATATTGTTCAGAGAATTAGAAGAATGACTGAGAGATTCTTTTGCAAAGAAGAGGGGACTTAAGTAGATAATAAATTTCTTAGCTTCTACCAGATTTCTTCTCAAATATTTGGTGTATACTCTCAAATATTTGGTGTATTTACTACACCCACATCCTGTTCTGAGCAGGCCATGAGAAACTCAGCCTCCACAGGCTCATCAGAATCAACAGAGTTCATGGGCCCAGCTGGTGGTGTGGTGGTTAAAACACTGGACACTCCTACATGACTGACCATGGTTCGAATCCCGGATCTGGTGACTTGCTTTCTCACTTTCTCTCTCTCTCGCTCTCACTCACTCTCTCTGTCTCTCTGTCTTTCTCTCTCTCTCTGTGTCTGTGTGTGTGTGCCTGGTCAAATGAAAATAAATAAAAATTTTTAAAAAAGAATCAATTGAGTTCTGTCCTGAAGTTAGTCACAGGTTTATGGGCCATTTAAAGTCATCCTCTAAACTTAAATAGTAGAAATTCTCAGACTCTCCATTGTAATGCTTCTAAAAATGGGTCTGGGTTGGTATTAAGTCCATGACAGACTATCTTCTATTTCTTTAGTACTCATCATCATGTTAGCAGTAGTTGCCAGGGGATTTCTGATTAATAAATTCTTAATCATTTAATTGAAAAGGTTAGGCAAATGATTTGACTCTTTTTAATTTCCTGTTCAGATCCTGGTCATGAATATGGGGGAAAAACACATGCACTGCTCATTAAAGGAGAGGTCTTCTAGTTGTTACCCATCATAAACTGGAGTGATTCCACCCTGCACGGCCGTTTTCAGGAGCTGTGGTCATTTACCTCCATCCACCTCTCACCCCCCTAAGTGCATGTGCCCCCATCCCATGGAAGGTTCAATGGGCATGGACATGAGGCCCCAGAACTATCTTTTCCGTTGTGAACTAAAGGCTGATAAATATTATCACTATAAGGTGGATAAGGATGAAAATGAACACCAGTTATCTTTAAGAACAGTCAGTTTAGGGACTGGTGCAAAGGATGAACTGCACATTGTTGAAGCAGAGGCAGTGAATTATGAAGGCGGTTCAATTAAAGGAACACTGGCAACACTGAAAATGTCTGTACAGCCAACGTTTTCTCTTGGGGACGTTGAAATAACACCACCTGTGGTCTTAAAGTTGAAGTGTGGTTCAGGGCCTATGCACATTAGTAGATAGCACTTAGTAGCTGTGGAAGAAGATGCAGAGTCAGAAGAGGAAGAGGACGTGAAACTCTTAAGTATATGGAAACCAATCTGGTCCTGGAGGAGGCAGCAAGTTTCCACAAAAAAAAAGTAAAATTTGCTGCTGACAAAGATGATGATGAAAATGATGATAACAAAGATGATGATGATTTTGAAGATGAGGAAACAGAAGAAAAAGCTCCAGTGAAGAAATCTATATGAGATGCTCTTGGCAAAAATTGCTCAAAAATCAAACCAGAATGGGAGAGACTCAAAACCATCAACACCAAGATAAATGTCAAGAATCATTCAAAAAATAGGAAAAAACCTCCTAAAACACCAAAGGACCTCGTTATGTAGAAGTCATTAAAGCAAAAATACAAGCAAGAATAGAAAAAGGTGGTTCTCTTCCCAAAGTGGAAGCCAAGTTTATCAATTATGTGAAAAATTGCTTCCAGATGACCAGGAGGCTATTCAAGATCTCTGGCAGTGGAGAAAGTCTCTTTAAGAAAATAGATTAAACAGTTTGTTAAAATTTTCTACCTTATTTTATTTCTGTAACAGTTGATATCTACTGTCTATTTTTTTTTTTAATTGAGAAGTTTTTGCTACAGGGAGCATGTGCTAGCCAGACAGACAGAGAGAGAGAAAGAGAGACAGAAAGTGAGAAATCACCCCCTCCCCAGGGGGGATGGCCACACCGCAGTCCTTTCTCCTGCATTCTCCTCTTGGGATCTTGGGCATGCATGCACATGCGTCCAGCGTGAGTTTTAAGCCACCGGGTCCAGTACTTGAACCGCGGTCGACTACATGGGTGTCCAGCAACATAGCCATTACGCTAACTGCTGGTCCCTCTGCTGTCTTTTTTATAACTCAGAGTAAGAACCTTCCCTACCGTGTTTGATAAATGTTATCCAGGTTCCATTGCCAAGAATGTGTTGTACAAAATGCCTGCTTAGTTTTTAAGGATGGAGTTCCACTCTTTGCTTGTTTTTTAAGTATGTGTGGAATGTTATGATAGGACACAGTGGTAGTGGTGGTCAGACAGAGAAATGATAAGGGGACAAAATATACATGTGAAATAAACTCAGTATTTTAATATATGAAAGTACCAGTATAAACATAATTACTGAAGGCCCAGCAGGTGGCATGGTGGGCTACGGTGCTTGATCACACATAGCCGACTCCATGGTTCAAGTCCCAAACCTGGAGGCTTGGAAAACCACCCTGGGGACATGTACGTGCATGTTCAAAATCTCGAGAGGAGAATGGAGGAGAAGAGACTGTGAGGTGGTCACACCCCTGTGGGGGGTGATTTCCCATTGGGGTTGTGATTTTTCACTTTCCCTCTCTGCCTCTCTGGTGAGTACATGTGCCCTAGATCAAAACACAAATAAATAAACTTACAGAAAGGTCTTAGCTTAACAAATTTATAGTTTCACATTCTAGCTTGTGTTCTATCCTTTGTTTTTGTGATCCTCTGCCCTTGGAATTTTTTTTTCTTTTTTTTTTGGAGAGGTTTTTTTGCTACAGGGCACATGCGCTCGCCAGAGAGACAGAGAGAGACAGAGAGACAGAAAGC
>NW_006203647.1:751970-757860 GCF_000334495.1 Tupaia belangeri chinensis
CTTCTCCTCCATTTTTCTCTCGGGATCTTGGGCACGCATGCACATGCGCCCAGCGTGAGTTTTAAGCCACCGGGTCTGGGACGCGACCCGCAGTTGACTACATGGGAGTCCAGCGACATAGCCATTACACTAACTGCTGGTTCCCTGCCCTTGGAATTTGTTATGATACACTATAAAAGAAAAATGCGAACTGATTCCAATGACTTTGTTTAAATATTTTTTCTTTTTTTTAAAGAATTATTATTTTTATTTACTTATTATTATTATTATTTTCACATGAGTTTTGCCAGAGAAAGACATAGAGAGAAAGAGAAAGAGAGAGGGAGAGTGAGAAAGCAAGCCACCAGGTCCAGGACTCGAACCATGGTTGGCCATGTGGGAATTCCAGCGCCTTAACCACCACGCCACCTGCTGATCCCTGACTTGGTTTAAATTAAAAACATGGACTGTGATCAGTCAATAATTGTCAATTCATAGGTGTCTGATTGGGATTACAGTAACAGTGAACAGCCCAGATGAAGATGAAGGTCACCATTCAACTGTACAACAAGTATCCACTTCACTAGACTGACATTCTTTTTTTTTTTTTTTTTTTAAGAGAGAGAGATTTTTGCTAGCAGGTGTGTGCACTCACCAGAGAGACAGATACACAGAAAGCAAGAAATCACCTCCTAGGAGAAATGGCCATGCCACAATCCCTTTTCCTTCATTCTCCTCTCAGGGTCTTGGGCATGCATGCACACACTCCTAGTGTGAGTTTTAAGCTGCGAGATCAGGGCCTCAAATTGCAGTCAACTACATGGGGTGATGTAACCATTATGCCATCTGCTGATCCCTAGACCAACATTCTTTTCTTTTTTTTCAATTTATTCTACACATTCAATCATATATATCACTTAGCTCGCAAAGTGAATATTCCAACATGTATACATTTCTCATCAGTCCAGTTGGGAATACTGTACACATCATCCTCAACAGACAATAACCCATCTCTCTGTCCCACAAGTACCCCGTCCCTCCCTTTCTCTCCCCAGTATCCCTCTTCAGTCTCTCCTCCTTAACCTACCCTCTTCCCTCACTGCATCCAGTATTTATAACCATTTTTTGTGTTTCTGTATCCTCTAGTCATTCAGTTTTGGCTCTTATCACTACTAATAATTGCAACATTTTTGATCAAGGAGAGGTTTTTAAATACTCAAATCCTTTATACCTTAAATATATCAAAAATGTAAGCCAGGGGACCAGTAGTTGGCGTAATGGCTATGTCGCTGGACTCCCATGTAGTCGACCGCGGTTCAAGTCCTGGATCCAATGGCTTAAACTCATGCCGGGTGCATATGTGTGCGTGCCCAAGATCCCGAGGAGAATGGAGGAGAAGGGATTGCTGCGTGGCCATCCCCCCAGGGGGTGATTTCTCGCTTTCTGTCTGTCTGTCTGTCTCTATCTGGTGAGAGCACACATCCTATAACAACAACAACAAACTATAACAAAAAAAAACTCTCCAGAAAAAACTGATCCGCAGTTGGAGGCTGTCAGGGCTAGAGCATCAGGAAAGACCTAAAGATGAGATTGTAAGACAAGAAGAAATAGAAGCCATGTTTCGAAGACCTGTATTACAGGACTTCATTAGTTTGTAAGACATGAATCTGAAATAGCTAGCAGTTTGATTTTGAAAGATCTCTGAATTGTGTGCAGTTACTTGGGCGAGGGGATCAGGACCCTGTCATGAGACGGGTGGAAGGAAAAAATCCAGTCACAACATTTTGTTTGGCAACAAAGGAAATGTGGAGATCAGGGGACAATGAAGTCTACCAAACGGGTGATGTCAGTTAAAAGACAACGTAGCACAGAGTATCAGTATTCCATCCAGGTCTCAGAGATGTGGCATATCAATATGTGGAAAAGGGGTCTCGAATTTATGTGGAAGGAAAGTAGGCTATGGTGAATACCCAGGTAAAAATAATGTGAGACAGCCAGCAACAGCACTCATAGCGGATAACATCATATTCCTGAGTGACCAGACCAAAGGGACGCTGTAGAATGGATGATTCTCCTTTGGCCATTGCTTGGTACAGTCCCATTTCCAAATCAGGTATGGTCTTTATAATTTCTGAGAAAAAGAATTAAAGTACTCTTTTTATATAAAATGAAAAAAAAAAAAAGAACTGTAAGCCAGGATTGTTCAGGGAAGTCATGATACATTTTGCATAGAAAAACAGAAAAATATGTCATTACTTTCCTGACAACCAAATAGTATAAAAACTAATGAACGACATCTGTATTTTTTTTTTTTTGGAGAGGTTTTTGCCATAGGGTGCGTGTGCTCACCAGACAGAGAGAGACAGAGAGACAGAAAATGAGAAATCACCCCCCAGGGGGGATGGCCATGCCGCAATCCCTTCTCCAGTCTCCTCTTGGGATCTTGGGCATGCATACCCACACACCTGGCGTGAGTTTTAAGCCACCAGGTCCAGGACGCGAATTGCGGTCGACTACATGGGAATCCAGTGACATAGCCATTACGCCAACTGCTGGTCCCGACATCTGTATTTTTTTAAGAGAGATTTTTGCTACGAGGCGCGTGCGCTAGCCAGAGGCAGAGAGACAGAAAGTTAGAAGTCACCCCCCATGGTGGATGGCCACACCACAATCCCTTCTCCCCCATCCTCCTCTCAGGATTTTGGGCATACATGCACAAGCACCTGGCATAAGTTTGAAGCTGTTGGGTCTGGGACTTGTGCCGCATTTGACTTATATGGGAGTCCAGCAACGTAACCATTACACCATCTGCTGGTCCCAACACCTGTATTTTTTACTCCATGTGTTGCAAACTCAAGGACCTATGAAGGCCAGACTGTAACACAGATATATGTAGCCAGTTCAAGCCTAAGGACAGGTAACAACTGATAGCCCCGATGTGGGGGTGAGAACCCTAGAAAACCAGAGCTATCTGTCCTGTGTAAACTGGGTAGTCACTATATGGCTCCAAATAGTGATTCCCATGAGAGAATCCACAAGTCAGAGACTGATCTGACATGTTTTGAAGGCTTGTGTTGAAGATAGCTTGTTAACCTAATAGACTCTGACCCTCATTCAGGTCACTCTTCTCCTAGGGCCCTTTTCTCTCTCTCTTTTGGATAGAACAAGAGTTCTCCCACATTCTACCTTCACCATTTTAGTACACAAGATTGGGAATCCAGCAGAGTGGCATATGTCTGGAATCCCAGCTATTCAGGAGGTTAAGACAGGAGGATTATGAGGTCAAGACCAACGTGGGCAACATAGCAAGACCCCGTCTCTGAGAGGGAAAAAAATGAGGAAAACCATGTTCTATAGGAACAGTTGTATGACAAGATATCAGTCAGTTCAGGACCCCTTGTCAAACTTTGGAAATAAAATGTGTTTGTTTGTTTCTTAAAGCTCCTTAGCTAGTGATAAAGTACCTCTTAGTTAACAGTTTATTAAAATGATATTTTATAGGGTTTCCAAAGTCTTATTTCACTTTTTATTAATAACAACCCAAATACAAAATGATTTTGCTTTTATTTTTTCCCACATGTGTAGCCATAAACTTACATGGTAGATTGTTTTGTTTTTGTAGAGAGATTTTTGCTATATGGCTATGTGCTCGCTGGAGAGAGAGAGAAACAGAGAAACAGAAAGAGAGAAATCACCCCCCAGAGGGGGTGGCCATGCCACAATCCCTTCTCCATTCTCCTCTCAGGATTTTGGGCACACACGCACATGTACCAGGCTTACGTGGTAGTTTTATTTATGAAAAATACTGAGTTTTTCAAATTCTTTTTTCCTTTCCCTTTCTTTCTTTTTTTTTTTTAAAGATAAAGTCTTGCTATGCTTCCTCCTCCTGCCTGAGCCTCCTGAGTAGCGGGGTCCACAGGCACATGCCACCACCCTGGCCTTTAGGTTTGACCAGGAATTGAACCCAGGCCCCTCATGTGGCCACAAACTGTGGAACGAAGCATCTTAGCAGTGCACAGCACCATGGCTGGGCATTATTATTATTACTGTTGTTGTTATTGTGAAATAGGACTCCAGGAAAACTTGAAAACTCTGGAACATATTTGTAGAATACTTTCAATACTTAAAATTTATTTTTCTTTAAAAAAGTTACAATAAAAGAAGGGCATACTCTGAACTGTCCTAAAAGCCTATGGATATTTTATAACATCTCAGCAAACATGGATTAGATGAGTAAAGTCTCTTTCTAGTCTTTTTGTACAACTTGCATGATTTTTACAGCAATTTCTGTTTGTGCAGTCTATACTATTGAGTGAACACCTCATACCCTGGTCCATAGTGGCCTTTTTTGCCTATTTACAGTCGAAGAGACAATAATCAGGGAAATAAGCCCATGATTGCAGGCTTACTCTCAGAGAAGTCCTGAAAACTTCGAGGCCTGGCTTCATGGGCACTAGAGAGAAGTCTTGGGCTCTGTAGTTAATCAGGCACCATTAGCTGTGGACACTGGGCAACATCTGGGCTCACCCCAGGCCTTAGTTTCCTTATGTATAATAAAATGAAAAACATTTGCATCAAATGATCTACTAGATCCCGCTGGCTCTCACATTTTCTGTGGTCTGTAAAATGGGGATAACCTCTATTTTCACAGATTAATGGGCTCCCTGAGGTAGACTGAGAACACAGACATGTAAGGCACTTCAGAAAGTCAAAGCTGTGTAACACAAGGTGTTCTTATTATCATGATGGTGGTCACAAAACTAATGAGAAACCAAAATACCTTTCCCAGAGATGGATTGTGGGCTATTTTCATTTTATTAAAGGGAAGACGAAATGTAAATGATATTAGATTATTGAAGGTGTCCAGACAATAGACATTGGCATGACCGTGTGCCTAAATCTCAGTTCAGTGATTATGTGTATCTTTTATAATCCTCACAACAGCCTAGAAAGGTAGGTATTGTTAACCTACCCATTTTATAGATAAAGAAACAAGCCCAGTGGTTACCTCACTTGCCCAGACTTCTCAGTTCAGTGTCAGCGTTGGAATTTGAGTCTGTCTCTTTGATTCCAAAGTCCTGAACTTCAGCCTGTGAGTTGCTCCATTAGTGTGTAGGGTGGGTGCTAACAGGGGTGGAGGGGCACAAAACAATGAAGTCTTATTTTTCCCTGTTGCTGCTTTTACTGTCTTGTATCAGAGCTCCCGTTCTTACTCTTAACAATAGGCAGATCACATAGCTTTCTGCTCATTTCCAACTCTTCAAAAATCTAGTCTAGTTGAGAACTTTGTTCTCACATCCTTTTATTTTCATTTCCCCCCTCACATCCTTTCTGAGCTGCATTCTTTTCCTAGCTCAGGCCCAACCCAAACTGCAGACTTGCAATGAGGCAGTGGGGTAAGGGGACTTGTTTTACTCTTCCCCTTCAGTCCTTTGCCACCCCTTTGTGGTCCAGGCAGGGGGTTACAAAGGGGACAAGGCGTTAGCATGTTTCTCTTTCTGTTAACATTGTGTGTGGGAGTGGGGAGGCGGTGCACAGGACAAAAGTGTACAATGTCTGGCTGACCCTCTTGTAAACCTCCTTCTCCCCCTTCTCCATACTCAGGTCCTGCCCACGGTCATCTCCTCATAGCCTCTTACTAATGAAGTCCCTCAACCCTTTCTCAGATGAGTTCATTCAACATAGGGTATGGGTACAGTCCATAGGACACTCGTTCACTCTTTTTTAAAAATTATTATTTATTTACATTTAATCACTGTACATTCTTACAGAGTACATAGTGGTTTTTCCCAATATGAATATGGTGCATATTAATCTAGTCCAAGACCTTACCATACATGTTATCATCAATAGCTTTCTTTTCATTTTTGTATCTATTAAATGTTCTTTCCTCCCAATTCCCACTTCTCAC
>NW_006203647.1:758197-770895 GCF_000334495.1 Tupaia belangeri chinensis
ACACACACACACACACACACACACACACACACACATATATATATATGACATCTACAGTTGCATACCCACTCCTACTTTTTTACTCCTCCTTTTTTTATTTTTTTTTTTTTGCTGGCGATGTTTTATTTGTCATTTTTCTTCTAACAGGATAAATGAAGATATAGATAGCATTAAATAAAAGATGAAACAAATTCTAAGATTGTGATGCCACATGCTACATTTAACCTAATTTTATTCATACTTTTCTTAGGATGGAGAAGAGATCATTCAGTAAAGACATATAGTTAAAACAAAATATGTCTTAGCATATACAACTTTTAAGCTACAATAATGACCTACCTTAATTACTTCCATGCACACAAGTCTAACATTAAAGGATTTTTTTTTTTTAATAAACACAATTAGACTTATAGGAGCTTTTTTTTTTTTTTTTTTTTTTTGGGGGGGGTTTTTATCTAGGGAGGCGCGCTTTTGGAGAGGTTTTTGCTATAGGGTGCATGCACTCACCAGAAAGACAGAGAGAGACAGAGAGATAGAAAGCGAGAAATCACCCTCCAGGGGGGATGGCCATGCGGCAATCCCTTCTCCTCCATTCTCCTCTCGGAATCTTGGGCACGCACGCACACATACCCAGCATGAGTTTAAGCCACCGGGTCCGGGACTCGAACTGCGGTCTGCTACATGGGAGTTCGGTGACATAGCCATTATGCTACTGGTCCCAGAGCATTTTATAATAAAGGCAATCCTAATTTTTCTTTGTAGATAGTTCGAGCACTTCCCAAATACAAATTCCTATACCCAGTGAGCACTTTACTTAAAAGGAAGACTTAAGGAGATCAAGTACATGGACAGCCTTAGGATGACCTGACATCATATATTCAACAGGGAGGCAACAAACCATAGTGCCAAATAGAAAAAAATGAATTTGCAAATAAATTTTTTAAACGAAGTTAAGTTTTATAATTAAAGAGAGAAAATATACTCCCCCTGCTTTTATACCTTCCAGTCTTTCCGTTTCTGCTGTAGAATATAGAAATTTGGTATGTATTAAAGGGGGGAGGGGGCATACGATGCTATGTCTTAGTGAGCCAAACAATGGAAGTTCATGCCACTCTGTTCTGTCTTCTCTTTCAGTTGTTGTCAAGGGCAGCTTTAGCCACTACCTGCCTTCCAAATTCAACAGATTCCAGAATGCAATTTTGTCCATCTTCTCAATTTGTCCTAAGGACTCTAATATCAAAAGCTTCTCTTGGATCCCATGTCTGCACAAGGGCCTGAGCTTCCCCACTAAGTAAACACCTAGGTAGGGAGTGGAAGGCTGATTCCTTCTACAGGATCATCTAACCTAGGAATCTCCAGCCACCAGGCCATGGAGTGGTGCTAGTCCATGACCTGTTGGGCACCCCCTCCCTCCACCCTCACAGCAGGGTAGGTCATCCTGGGACCAATCCCTGTCCCCTACCTCCTGTCTGTGGTAGATTGTCTTCCACAAGGCCAGTCCCTGGTGCAAGAAAGTTTGGGGACAGTCTCTGGTGCTGGGAAGGTTGGGGACCACTGTGATTCCCTCTCGCAGCAGAGGGCATGGAAATACCACACTCCTGCTGTGTGGTATTTTTAAATTCTGAGTTCAGAGTTAGATGGGTAACAAAGGTTGATAGTCATCAAGTAGATTTTATCATCTTTTGATAAATTCTATAGGATAATCCCAGACCCTTCTTTGGAAGGCGGAATATTTATCACCATTGTCTTCAGTTCTTAGGCTTGAGCCCCAAATTCTGAGACACTAGGAAAAGGCCCCTTGTTTATTCTGGAAACTTTGGTCCTAAATGGGGAGTTGCTCTGAACAGCAGTCACTACCTTTGTGAATGCTTCTGGGCATGTCCAAAGTGTCCAGGCCTGGGAAGGTTGAGACGAAGGGAAATTTAGCCATCAAGTGATTTTCTTTTCTAGCTCCACATCCTCAACCTTCTTTTCCAGAACGGCATCTTCACAGAGTAAGACATCTTTTGGGCTCCTACTCTTAACAAATGGGAAATTTCAAGAAGGTATAAATATTAGGTTGTTGGAAAAGTCATGAACATTTTTGCATAGAAAAATATGTCATGACTTTTCTGACAACCCAATAGTTCTGAAAGAGAACATTGGTACCCATATTGACAGGACCTTAAATGCTGCCCAAGTAATGACATCTCTCTTAGCTTGGGAATATGTGTTTCCTTCCCTAAAAGCCATATGTACCCTTTTTCAACTTAAATACTTGTGTGGGTGGGGTGGGAGGGTATGTGCACATTTCATTTTTTTGATTTTTGAAGCCCAGTGTCATGGCCATATGCAAAAAAAAAAAAAGATGTATTAAGGAAGACAGGAGGTAATGTCCCTATCGTTAAGGATATTTATTGGCTTTGAAAAAAAATGATATAAATATGGAACCAGGAGTGCACTTGGATGGTAGTTTAACTTGGACAGATTGAATAGCTAAATCTCTGCTTTTCACTTGGCTCTTAGTGCTAAGAGTAAAAGGCTTAGGGGAAGTGTTTAAGTTATTTTTTCTTCTTCTTCACATTTGGTCATTGTTCTTGCTAGAATACTTGCAAGTTGCTAGTGGGTTTTATTTCTTCGATGCTACTCCATATTCACCTATTTCTGACTCTGGCAATAATTCCAGTGCCAATCACCAGCTTTCTATATTTATCAGCAGCTGCTTCAGTGATGTGGAAACAATTTTCTCAACAGCTGAAAAACATGAAGATAGAGAGTAGGACGTTTTGAAAGTCATGAACATTTTTGCATAGAAAAATATGTCATGACTTTTCTGACAACCCAATAGTTCTGAAAGAGAACATTGGTACCCATATTGACAGGACCTTAAATGCTGCCCAAGTAATGACATCTCTCTTAGCTTGGGAATATGTGTTTCCTTCCCTAAAAGCCATATGTACCCTTTTTCAACTTAAATACTTGTGTGGGTGGGGTGGGAGGGTATGTGCACATTTCATTTTTTTGATTTTTGAAGCCCAGTGTCATGGCCATATGCAAAAAAAAAAAAAGATGTATTAAGGAAGACAGGAGGTAATGTCCCTATCGTTAAGGATATTTATTGGCTTTGAAAAAAAATGATATAAATATGGAACCAGGAGTGCACTTGGATGGTAGTTTAACTTGGACAGATTGAATAGCTAAATCTCTGCTTTTCACTTGGCTCTTAGTGCTAAGAGTAAAAGGCTTAGGGGAAGTGTTTAAGTTATTTTTTCTTCTTCTTCACATTTGGTCATTGTTCTTGCTAGAATACTTGCAAGTTGCTAGTGGGTTTTATTTCTTCGATGCTACTCCATATTCACCTATTTCTGACTCTGGCAATAATTCCAGTGCCAATCACCAGCTTTCTATATTTATCAGCAGCTGCTTCAGTGATGTGGAAACAATTTTCTCAACAGCTGAAAAACATGAAGATAGAGAGTAGGACGTTTTGTTCTTTAGGGAAGAGCTCAATTGCAGGACGCATGGAAGGAGTGAACTATCCAGTATGAATCTTTTGTCTCTGCTCTTCTCTATTCTCCCCTGCATGGTATGGGGCTTAAGCAAAGACCATGACTTTGTCCAGAGACCAATGGGGAGCCTCTGTGAAATGCACCAAAATGCTTTGAGTCAGCTGATGTGGGCTGGTATTTTCTTGCTTTGTATCTTAAGATTTGGAATGAAGGAGGTTTAACCCTAACTTCTACTTCTAGCCCATCTTTACCAGCTGGCTGGCTTCAAGCATTGAACTTTGATGAATGCTTCTCTATAAAATATTATCAAAATCAGTTCAAGAATGTCTGCCCTCCATGAGGTACTGTGTAGGGCATGGAGGAGCTGAGAGACATCGTTACCACTTTTGAGGTCAGAGAACTTCCAGGGTGCAGAAAACATTGACTGGAATGATTAAATGGTACCATGTTTACTAAGCCTGATTCATGGAAAACTCTCAGTGCAGAATGATCATAATGGTCATCGTTGCTCTCAGATTTTGTCTTCGCTTCTTCATAGTTCAGGATATCTGGGCACTAAGGTATTGATACAGAGCAACACTTAGAGTCAAATAACCGGGTTTCTAGTTCTAGCACTGTCCCAAACAAGGAAAGAGGGAACTCCATTGAGTGAGTAACGTGTAACAAGCTTTGGGTTATGCAAAGCACTTTACAACACATGATTGCTTTTCTTCCTCCTAGAAACCTAGGAAGTGCATATGATTTTTAGCCGTTCACAGGTGAAGCAGTGAGGGTTTACAGAGAGTAACTTGCCCAAATATTTCTGCCCTCAAAGTCTCTGCTTTTATATTCCCCCTTGCCATCCATCTACTTAGACCTCACTGTGAGGATCATGGGCAGATCTCCATCAACTCTGTCCACCTCTCTCGGACCAAGTCTTCATGTGTGGAACTGAAAGCCATATCTAAAGTTTATTTTCTATCTTTAAGAACTCTCTTACCCAGTATCTTCCTTATTATTTCAATCTTTGCTGCCACCCAGTGGAAAATAATCAGAAGAATGAAGAAAAATTTCAGTTCAACCTAAATTTAAGACTGTTCATTTCATTCTGAAAAAAGGCACAAATATAGTTTCCAGGGATTAGGGGGAGGAAGGGTTGAACAAGTGAAGCACATGATTTTTAGGGTGGTGAAACTACTCTGTGTAAAACTATAATAGTAGATGCATATTATCATAAACTTGTCCAAACTCATGGAATGTCCCCCCCCCAATGAACCCTAATGTAGACTGTGGACGCCAAGTGGCAATGATGTGGCAATGAAGGTCCATCAGTTGTAACAAATGTACCAGTCTGGTGGGGTCATGGATATAGGGGAGGTTATGCATGTGTCAGAGAGTGGGCATACCGGAAAAAAATCTGCCCCTTCTGCTTAACTTGCTGTCACCCTAAAACTACTGTAATTGTCTATTTTAAGACTACTCCTATCCTTTAAAAATGTAGCGTTTTACAGTTTATGTCTTCCATGAGCAAGCGAGACAGAATGGGAGCATCCCAACAGAGTCTCGAGGCCATCACCCTCCTGCAGTCTTAGCCAGCCCCAGAGCATGGGCATGTGAGTGCTGGCCACACTCAGGGAAGGTCTCCAAACTCAAGCCCAGAACCTTTCCATGTGGGCCAGCCTTACAGATCACTGCATTTACCACTGTGCCATTGTCTGGCCCCTACAAATACAATTTTTAAGCAAATATCATAACCTATTTTTATCATTATAATAAACTATCAAATGTGAGATTCTGTTTATAAGATTTTTTTGACATCTTGGTATTTGTATAAATCCCAACTTTTAAAAATGCTTGATATTTTGTGATCATCTAATACATGCTCAGTTTATAATGAACTATACTAGAGAAATTCTAATCTGCAATATTCAGAACTTTATTTTTTTAAAGAGACATTTTTTACTATAGGACACATGTGCTTGCCAGAGAGACAGACAGAAAGCAAGAATCATCCCCCAAAGGGTGATGAACACGGCACAACCCCTTCTCCTTCATTCTCCTCTCAGGATCTTGGGCACGCATGCACACGTACCCAGCGTGAGTTTTAAGTCAACAGATCCGGGACTTGAACTATGTGTGGTCAACTATACGGTAATCCAGTGATGGAACCATTAGGCCATCTGTCGGTTGCCAGAACTTTTTTTTTTAACTTTATAAGTATTTATTTACTCATTTTATAAAACATTCTTGGCGCCAGCAGATGGCATAGTGGTTACATTGCTGTCTGACACATCCTCTGGGGGTGATTTCTCTCACTTTCCCTCTCACTGTCTCTGTCTCTCTCTCTCAGGCGAGCGCAGGTGCCCTCAGGCAAAAACCTCTCAAAAAAATCCTCATACTTTATGAAAAATTCAAACAAAAAAAAAGTAATGCCTTCCACAGAGGGAAGTTTTGAAAGAACTTCTTGTTTGTTTGCTTGTTTGTTTTTTCTCCTGAAATGTTCAATGTTGGGAACAGAATATACCCTTTTATTTACTATTTATCTGTAAATAAGCTTATGCTATGCACATTGTTCTACACTTGACCTTGACCTTTTTTTTTTTTAATAACTTGATGTATTTTGGACAGCTTTCCATATCAGCACACAAATCTACCTTATTATTTTTTAACAGCTCATACTACTTCATTATAATTAATTTAACTGGTTCATCACCAGATTAATGCAGGCTAGTTTCAGTTTTTGTTATGAAAGTGCAGTAGGAAACACAAATACACACGCTTCTGAGAAACATGCTGAACATGTATGTATGCATGCTCTACATCCCAAAAGAAGGAGATGGAAGATGGAGAAGAGGTTGCTACATGACCAGTGTCCCATGAGGCGTGTTTTCCCACTCCCCCCACCAAACACATGTACCCCCTGGCAAAAATTAACATAAAAAAAGAAAGAAAAGCAGGTCAGTGTTTTTCTAGGAAGAGAACGTTGAGCTCGACCTATCCTTAGTAAGGCAGCAGCAGTCGCAGACGTGGTCAGAAGAGGGGGATGTTTAATCATTGTGTACAGAGGAGCCTTGTCTCCATCTTATTCCAAATGTAGCCACTGAGTGGCCTTGTCTGGACGTGGCTTTATCCCTGAGTGTTTTGTATGATCATCTGGGACATCATGGCCAATTCCGCTAGCAAAACCTGCTTTCATTTTGATTTAGATTTTTCACTGATTTTCAAATGTTTGCACATACTACTTTCCAAAAGGTTGGGGCCAAGTCACAGTCTTCCGAGTTGTTTTGCTCAACTTCCCTAACACGAAGTAGGATTTAATAATCAAAATAGTAGTGGCCATTATAATAATAGCAAGTGTTTATGGAGCCAATTCCTATGTGCCAACCACTGTGCTATAAAATCATTATTCCATTAAATCTTCATCAGAGACTTGAAACACATATTAAAAACATCCTTATTTCCATAGGAGGAAACCACAGCTTAGAAACACATTGTCCAGGTCATGTAGCTTGCCAACAAGACACTGAGCTGGGTTCAGGACGAGGTCATCTAATTCCAATGCACACATGCCTTACCATGAAGAAATACTTTTCCCCTCCAGCTGCCTTTTTAGGAACCTGCCAAGGAAAATTTAAAGCTAAGGAGTTACAATACATTTAATTGGCAATCACAAGTCTTTGAAAGGCCGGTTTAGGTTGATAAGGAAGTAGAGTCCCATGCTGGTTTGGGTTGATAAGAAAGTAGAGTCCCATGTATAAAAATGGGATTTATGGGCAGCTCTCCAGGAATCACATATATTGTGCTAAGAGAGGCATCCAGCATGAGATACTTAGCCATTCACATGTGCCCTCAAATAATAAAGGCCTGAAATCACAGCCAAGACACTATAATTAAATATTCTCTGAGCCAGCTGGAGCTCAGAGAGTACTTAAAGGACTCCCAAGGAACAGAACAGGTGAAGGACATCCACCTGCTTAGATCCACTGAGGTTCATGAAGCTGCCCTGCTGTGAGGATGGGGCCTAAGAGCCCTTGCTGGAAAAGATTTTGTTCAGGAAGAGTGGAATAAAATGGTGCTTGTGTAAATATTATGGAGTGTGCGATGGGTGTGCAGCGGGTCAGCTGGCCTGCATGCTCGGATGTGGCGAAGCGAGCATGTAGTAACTGCTGACTGCTACTCTCTTCCAGATTGTGCTGGCTGCGGGAGAGACATCAAGAACGGGCAGGCCCTGCTGGCGCTGGATAAGCAGTGGCACTTGGGGTGCTTTAAATGCAGATCCTGCGGGAAGGTCCTCACCGGGGAGTACATCAGCAAGTAAGACTGGGCGGAGAGTGTGCAGATGCTTAAGTGGGTCTGAGGGCGTGTGGGTCCTCGGTAGGCCCTGCTCTCAGGGGCTCTACCATATCCCACCCAACATGCCAAAATACACTCACATTCGGAATCAGTAAGACATTTTTGCTACAAATCTTCTGAAAATAATTGTAGCCTTTTGCTTTTACCATAATTTGGCTACTATAAACTTAATGAAATGTTCATTATTGCCTAATCTAACATTAATGAAACCGACAGTGTGACATTGTATATTGTAACCAATTAGGTGTGTACTAATTTTTCTTTAAGATTTTTTTTTTGTCTGTGTGGAAGTAACAAGCATATTTGGTCTTGGGCATATTTATAGAGCTCTCCTGACCCAACAAACCATACAGGCCTAGGCACAAAGCCCACCCAGAACGAGTGCACAAAGGAATCTGCCAGGGAATGAGTCCATGTACCAGTCAGAGAGCTCTTGTGGATAATAGCTAGTTAAGTCAGTAAATGAAGATTTTTAAAAATGTAGCCTGGCTGTGAGGAAAATGTTCCACTGTATTCCTTTCCCCAATCATGTGAAATTACTTACTCAAAAAGAACAAAATTATGAATATAATTTCAAGATAGAAATAAAGGTAGCTTGGATCTTTCTCCATGGAAATCTAATTCCATAGATCTTGGGTAAAGCTGTATCACCTGTATTAGAAAAGAAAAAATTTCTCCCCAGGTGATTATGATGGACAGACAAGTAGGAAGAGAGAAATCCCTGGCTTTTAAATTAATACTGAAAGCTGTGCTGTAGGAGGTGGCTGGGCTGCCACAGTGGTGCTTTTTAACTTTTCCATGCAATGCACACAGAAAACGGTATTTTTACCATATTCTGAGGTAAATGGAAGAGGCCGCTTGACCTGGAGGAGAAGGCGCTGCCACCTCAGGCCCCTGAGAGCTGTGGACTGTTGGACTCAGGGCTGTCGGGAGCCACTGGTCCCGAGCACATTTGTACTCACGACATGGTTGTCCCTGTCAGGTGTTGATCAACACTGAGTCCACATCTGAAGCCGCTCTGGCTGGCAGTGAAGAGAATAATAGCAGGATTTCTGCTAGTTAGTTCTGAGACAATCAAGTAATCAGCAATGGAGTTCTTATGGCCATTTGACTGCTCTTTCTGTGTGGCCCAGAGAAATGCAGGGCTCCCTCTGGATCCTTCCATCTGTGGTCTTGATCCTTTCTGGCCAGGTCTCCAGACATGTGAATGCTGGCTGGGGGAGAAGCATGTTTTGCTACCGTGCTGTGGAGAAGGTGGCTTTGATGTCTTTCCCACCTCTACTGCTTCCTCTCAGGTGCCAAACCTGCTCTTTTATTGCAGGGATGGCGCCCCCTACTGTGAAAAGGACTACCAGGGGCTCTTTGGGGTGAAATGCGAAGCATGTCAGCAGTTTATCACAGGAAAGGTCCTGGAGGTAAGTGACACAGGGGGCCCCATCCTTTTCCTCAGAGGCCCTCAGAAACAAACAAAAAGAGCCCCTTTTTCTATCGTTTCCATCTTTTTTTTTTTTTTCATCTATGAAAGAAAGCGGTAATAGAGGACTAGTGTCTTAGAATTAAAGTGCTGTGCTTTCCTCAGATGTGGATTTTATCAGATAAATGTTTATGTGGAATTGGAATGATGAAGAGTTTGAAGGGGAAAATAAGAATGATAAAGGTTCTGTTGGAAATTATGTGGAAGGAAAAGTTATTTCAGACTTTTTTTTTTTTTTTGAAGTTAGAAGAGGAAATGAGAAGGCATCAGAGCCATGGGCACATGTGTGTGTGCTTGTACGTGTGTGCAGGGGTGTACAGACTCAGGGAACCATGCTCAGAATCAAAGCTAAGGAAGAAAAGGTTAGTGAGAGAGAAAGGCATAGACTTCCCCACCCTTCATAAGCCACATTCTGTGTGACACAGAGCACCCAGTGGCCAGGCTGAGCAGAAGCCTGTGAAGTTCAGGTGTGACCACCTCGTGCCAGTACCAGAGAACTTGGTTCCTTGCTTTCTCAGCAGCTTCCCAGAAGCTTTTACGTCTGGGCTGAGCAGGATATTCTTGGGCAAGAGACTGTCAAATCCCGGGACCAGAGTTCAGAGGGAGTCATTGCCCCACTTCTCACAGGCCTGGAGGCTGTCAACAAGATGGCTGGAGAAAGTAGATTGCCTGGCACACTCCCACATTCCAGGGTGGAGAAGGTGAGCTGAGCTGAGCTGATAGATCAGGAAGTCCCACTGGAGGACGACGACTGGCTGGTCTTGCAGCTTGTCTCTTCACTCTGTCAGACATCAGGACACTGAATCCACGGAACCACATTCACGCCTTGCGGCAAGACGTGTTGCGAAGATAAAGGGCACAAGTCAGAGACTACCCTCCCCCAAGGTGTTTCCGCGCTGTGGTCACTCTTCCATGGGATTTCACAAGTCCAGCCAGGCCTTGGAAATTCTACCACAGCCTCTTCCCATGAACGCAGAGGAGCCAGGGTTGACTCTGTGCTAGGACCTAGTATGTGTAATTGTATTCAAGAGATGAGGAAGTGACTTCTGTCAAATGCAGCCAGAGGAAGAAGGCTCTAGGGAGAGGGAGGGAGCAAGCAGAACCTGCAGAGAGGCTCAGAGGTGAAGGCAAGCACAGCACATTGCAAGGAACAGAAAAATCAGCTGAGCAGCAGCATGGGCCTGAGAAATGATGCTGGAGAAGTGGGCAGGGCTGAAGCATCAAGGCCTTGAGAGTCACACTCAGGAGTTTGGGCTTTATCCTGAGAGTGGTTGTAAGCCATCAAAGTGATTGCAGCCGGGGTATCATGTGAATGGCTCCAACTGCAATGTAAAGAATAGATGGGAATGCACAAATGAGCATGAGTATGTGTACGTTCATAGTAGCTGTATTCATAGCATCTAGAGGTGGAAACAACCCAGATGTCCATCCATGGATAAATGGATAAACAAAATGTGCTGAATCCTTACAGTGCAATGACTAAACAGTGACACAAGCTCCAACATAGATAAGCCTGGAAAACATGCCAAGTGAAAGAAACCAATTGCTAAAGGCCACACATAATGTATGATTCCATTTATCTAAAATATCTAGAATAGGTAAAATCATATTGACAGAAAGCAGATTGGTGGTTGTCAGAGTGGGGAAGAGGAGGGAAATGGGGATTTGCTGTTTAATGGGTACAGGATTTTCTTGTCAAGTGGTAAAACTGCTCTGAAACTAGATAGACGAGGTGGTTGCACAGCAGTTTAATAAGTGCCACTAAAGTTTTTACTTTAAAATAGTTCATTCTGGGCCCAGCTGCTGGTGTGGTAGTTAAGACACTGGATTTTTACATGGCCAAGTGCAGTTCAAGTCCCAGAATCAGAGGCTTGGAAATCATGCTAGGGGTATGTGCACAGGCATTCTCACAAGAGGAAGGTTGGGGAGAGGGGATTGTGGTGTGGCCATTTCCCCTGGAGGGTGATTTCTCATTTTCACTCTCTCTGTCTCTCTGGCAAGCACCCTATGACAAAAGAAAACAAAAAAGTTAGTTTAATGGTATATGAATTTTACCTCAGATTTTAAAATAAAGTGACCAAGAAGAGAATAAGAATGGAAATAAGCCAGTTAGTCTACTACAGAGCTCTGGGTGCAGACTTATGGTGGCACTGACTGGGGTAAAATGCGAGAATGGGACTCCCACCCTCTCAACACAGAGGAGGAGGAGTTCTCAGAGCCTGATCAAAAAGCCTTTAATCATCAGCCCAAGGACACCTCGGGACTCGAGTTTTGGCTCAGGAAAAGCACATCCCTAGAAAAGCCACTGGTAAGACAGATGTGACCCAGTCAAAGGGCAGCTCAAAGTCCAAGTGGTCATATCACAGCCCTCAAAGTCTGGTGGCTGGTACTCCCCTGCCTGTCCCCCTAATGCATTCCTTATCTCCCAGAGCCCTAGAGAGCTCTTCTCAGGAGGCGCCCTGAATGGCACCCACGATGTTCCCACTAGGGTTCCAAGTTAGATCTTCCAAGCCTGTTTATTTGGGAGCTGTTGAGAAATTTCATGTTAAAACAACAGTAAAGCACTGGAACCACTTCCTAGATATTCAGCCATAGGAAGAGAGGCAGGAAGATACTGAATGCGGTCCCAGACTGTGAAGACAGCCAGGTTTGCAGGAGGAATGGATAGAAACAGTGGTAGCTCCAGTCCACATGTGGAACTGCATTCCCCAAAAATGGATTAAGGAGGCAAAAACACTGGGTGTGTATGTATGTGTTCATTGCCTTCAGATTTGGTTCAACAGCTGTGGGAAGGAATAGCTAAAATAAAACTAGGTCCAAGAACATGCCATTTTGAAGAAACATCTGCTTACTCTGTTTTCTCTCCCGAGGCCCAAGTAGTTGAGAGTTCACTGTGGCTGCAAAGGCCTCTTCCCAACTTGGCCTCAAGTTTCCGTGAAGGCTGTTCCATGAGGTTGAGGGCCTGGAGACTTTCCATCAGAGTTGAGAGGGGCGGGAATAGTTTGCACTGTGTTCAGCCCTAGATTCAGGATCCACCCAGCAGGCGTGCTTCCCTTCTCCAATGGGTGTGTGTGATCTCAAAAAAGGTCATCACACTGACTAATGTGCGACGACCATGAGTCAGTGTGGCTCAGTTGCCAGTATAAAGCAGGGCTGGTCTTCCATGGCCTGCCCCTTTTCTCCACTTCATCTGGTTCTCTGACCCTGCTGTTGGTGAAACACTGTGATTCATTGTAAATACTGTGAACCTTGGTGCCTTAAAAACAACATAAATTTATTCTGTCTCAGTTCTGGAGTGTAGACACTTGAAATCAAGGTGTGGACAGGACCCTGATCTCTGTGAAGGCTCTAGGGCAGGAATCTCCCTCACTTCTTCCAGCTTCTGGTGGCTCCTGGCATTCCTG
>NW_006203647.1:770926-780403 GCF_000334495.1 Tupaia belangeri chinensis
TTCTGCCTCCACTGTCACATGGCCGCCTTCTCTGTGCAGTGTACTTTTCAATCTGTGTTGAACTTACCTCTGCTTTTCCCTTATAAGGAAACTTGTACCTGAATTTACAGCCCTCCCAGATAATCCAGGATGATCTCCTCATCTTGAGATTCGTGAATTAATTGCACCTGCAAAGGCCTTTTCCCAAATGAGTTAGCATTCACAAGTTCCAGAAATTTGATGCAGACATATCTTTTGGGGGGAAGAGAGGGTCACCATCGAACATACTTCATAAACCTGAAAAATTACACAGTGCCATCCCAGTGAGAACCGAAGCTTTGGTGTGGTTTGAATTTAACATAGGCATCTGAGGTGCGCTAAGGCTTCTCTGGGTGTGGTTTCACCTAAGATGCCATTGGACACCTGGGGGAGCTTTGAGAAGAAGGTAACTGAAAGATGATCGAGACGAGAAAGGCCAGGCTCAACTGTGTCACAAATTCCTGAGTAATTTTGGGTGGGCCATGCAACCTCTTTGGGACTATCTTCATTTCACAGATAAAGGGACTGGCATGTGACCTCTGAAGCTCCATGCTGCTGTGAATCTCTTTCTCTTTTTCCTTACTAGTTGTATAAACCCTTCACATCATGACAGCTTGAGGGAGTGGGGAGGAGGGCGGGGCATGGGTACCATGTGGCTTAATGAAGAGTGCTGAGGATGCTGGGGAAGCAGGACTTTGGAACCCATCAGCTGGGTGACTATGGGAAGCTCTGTAGCATTATTGATTCTAAGTTTCCTTTCTTGAAGCACAAGCATTAGAAATATATATGGATGGGATCAGCAGTTAGCGTAATGGCTATGTTGCTGAACTCCCATGTAGCCAACTGTGGTTCGAATCCCAGACCCGGTGGCTTAAACTCATGCTGGGCGCATGTGCGTGCGTGCCCAAGATCTCAAGAGGAGAGTGGAGGAGAAGGGATTGTGGCATGGCCATACCCCCTGGGGGGTGATTTCTCGCTTTCTGTCTCTCTGTCTCTCTCTGTCTTTCTGGCGAGCACACACGCCCTATAGCAAAAACCTCTAAAAAAAAAAAAAGAAAGGAAAAAATATATATGGAAATCCAAGACTTGAACTGCTTGACTCCTAAAGTCTCTGGCTCTAAGAATCTGAGTTCTGTAATTCCCATGTCTTAGATCTAAGCGATCAGAGCCAGAAATTCGTTTTTCTGGAAATACTTTCTGGAAACTGGCATATAATGCTGAGCATACAGCACACTCACAGAGTGTAGCTTTATTTATCATTACTTGCTTTCAGTTTTGTTTTCAATAGCAAGATTCTCTTTTTAGAAAGATCTTGCCAGAAGTGGCACATCTTAAAGGCTCCTGATAATTTACCTATAAATTCAGAAGAATTCTGAAGATATTTACAACCAGCTTTCTAATTATGAAGTCCTGGAGCAAATTACCATGAAATACTCAATAGCCTCCTGTCTCTATCCCTTTCCTAAACTCTTCTCTGAAACAACTTTTCCCTCCTTTTCCTTCTCACCCCCTGTTCTGCCCCTGCCTCCTTTCTGTTTTAGAAGCCTAACCATAGCAGGAAGCTATAAGAGATTTCCGACGTGAGTCACGGATGTCATTAGACATGGGGGCGTCCCTTTGCTATGAATTTCCCTCTGTCTTTGGTAGATGGCCCTAGGAGATCTCTTACTTCAGCAAATTTCTTTTCCTGAGTACAGGCTGTTGTTACCTGTCAGCATCGTGAAGAAATGAACAGGTGCAGAACAGTTGTTATCAACCCAGCCATGTAGCATGCACTAGCACACTGTGCTCTGCAAGCTGGGACCCCATGGGAGATCCAGGTTCGATTACCATTCCAACCTAAAAGCTGGCCACAGCCATGTGTGACTATGATCCCAGCAACTGGGGAAGACTGAGGCAGGAGGACTGCATACTCAGGGCAGGTGTGAGCAACCCAGTGTGACACATGGTCTGAAAGAGCTGGGCATGGTGGCACTTGCCAGTTGTCCCAGCTGGGAGGCTGAGAGCTTGTCTTTCTGTCTCTCTCTCTTTTATAAGTGTTATCAACAGCAATTAACTGTTGTAGTTTTAAAATGCAGGCAACATGGTAGGAAGGGGAGCAGGAAGCAAGTGTCAAAGTGAAAGCAGAAGTTTTGAGGGTAAAGGAGAAAGGTTTGTCCCAGGTGCCTTCCCCTACCCCGACCCCCGTCTTGGCCTGGTCTGCAGCAGACTAAGGGTAGTCTTGCCTTCCTTTCTCTCTCATGCTCTCTTGCACAGCTCTCTTCCCCGAGGGACTCTGTGTTCACCCAGTATTCCACAGGTTCCTTCTTGACAAGTGCTCTTACCCGTCCTCTGCAGAGCCATGGCTCCTCTGAGCAAGCACCTGCCATGCTGCACGTTGGCGCATTCTTTTGTACTCCTCTGTCAAGAACAGGGAAGTTGCCGTGTCTGCATTCTTGCCACAGGAATAAGGCAGGGCTCTGCTTTTCTTGCTTGAGGTCTCATAGGCTTTCCCTTTCCCATCTTCCTCATGTCACCACATCCAGGAACTCAACCCTCTTGGACGCATCTGGTCTTTCCAGAAGTGCTAGTGGTGCCTGTCATTGTGTGGTGTGGTGTTTACTGTGCTGTTCATGCTTTCTGGGGAAGGAACGTGCTATGGGATCTGTCCCAGCCTGTGTACCCCACCTTATGAGAAAGAGATCCTTTGAGGGGACCTTTTGGGGGCCTCTCAAAGGAAATTAAGGCAAGTCTTCCAGGATCCCCTAATACCTTTCTGTTCCTGCCTCTGAGGCGACCCTGTCTTGTCTTTGTTAACTTGGAAGGAATAAATGGTAGGATAGGGTTTAGACACGCTCTTAGACCCCTCCTGCAGAACTCCTGGAGTTTAGGAAATGGAATCACACCAGGACTCGGCCAAATCCTTTTTCTTGATTCTTCCAAGGGATTAATAGCTGGCAGTTTTGTTTTGTTTTGCTTTTTGAGTGATTAAAAAAAAAACTGTGTTTTCACAAAGCCCAGGGACCAATGTTTGTGATGCTCCCGGGAGACTTATTTGTTATAAATTAGAGGCCCCTGTCCCCTTCCTTCCTTTCAGTGTAGGTGTTTTCAGCATGTGATGCTGTCATAGCCATAAGCAGTGAATAGGTCTTGTTCTGGGCTAACCTGTCATCTAGTGAGAGGGCAGAGCTTACGCCATGGTGCTTGCGTGACTCAGAATCTTAATGATGCCATCTTAGATGCAGATGTAATTTGCAGAAGACAAAAATGCTATCTCCTCCCTCCCTTTCTCAAAATGTGATACATATGCAAAACCAAAATAATGACCCCTGTCCACCCCGAACACTAAATGCATTCTTCTCATTCTCCTTGTGCTCAAGGGAATTCGTGCTTTCTTCCACTTAATTGTGCACTGGAATGTTTTTGAGGATCAGGGAAGGAGAAAGAATCAACTAATCTTTTTAATGTTAGTTGAGATGGTCTTTATCTCAGTGGCTAGGGAACCATTTGCATCTGACTTTGTAAATATTTTTAACATTTGCAAGTGATCTTACAGATATATAATTCTTATAACAGGCCTGTAAAATGGTCAAGGCAGTTACTACTGACCTCTATTTCCAGAGGAGGTAGTGAGTGCCAGAGATTCTAAAGCTAATTAGCAGCAGAACCACAATTAGAAAATAGGTCCCTCAATTCTCAGAAGATGGGCATGTGTGTGCACACACAGCTTCGCTATCTACCTGACAATAACTATTACAGGAAAAAAAAAAAATTGCCTCCCCATATAACTTGCTAAAGGGCCAACGTTTTCCATTCCTAGTGGAATGAAGAAGGTCTGTCTAGTTAGTGGCCCTGCTATACACAGGGTCTTCAAAAAGTTAGTGGAAAATGCATGTTATGAAAAAACTATGCATGGCTTTCTGCATTTTTTGCACCAAAATAAACTCACTTTAATTCCCTTCTTCCATGAACTTTTTAAAGTCCCCTTGTATCTAATTTCAGGACAAAAAATATTTGCTACCTGGTTGGTTTGCTTTTCACCAGTGTAAAATGTCACTGAAAATCAGTTACCTCGCTCGTGGAACCTGCTGTGTTCTGTGGTGTCTGGCCGTCTTTAATCAACTGGTCTCCACCAGGGCATCTGGCACGACCCTTGGAGAATATTGCAGATGAATGGATGACCCTGTCTCAGTCAGGAAGTGCGTTTTCTTCACAGACCTCTAGTCTAGGATTCTCCATAGCTATTAAATGGATCGTCAGGAAAGTCCTGTGAAACAGGATTGAGGTAGAGACACCAGTCATTTTTCCCAATTTCAGATTATTACTTGACGATAATTAGAGAAATGGCTTTACTTTAAATATGAGTTAAGCAAAAGGTGGTAATATATTCAGCCAAAAAAAGAAATAAAATATTGCTACAACACAAGTGAACCTTGGAAACATTATCCTAAGTGAAATAAGTCAGTCACAAGAGACCATATATTGTACAAACCCTTTTGTATAAAATGTCTAGAACAGGCAGATCTATGCAGATAGATTATGTGTGACAGGAACTGGGGGAGGAGGGAAATGGGGAGTGACTGCTAATGAGTGTGGGTTTCTTTGAGGGGTGATAAAAAGTTCTGGAATTGAATAGTGGTGATGATTGCCCAACTCTGTGACTACACTGAAAACTACTTAGTTGTACACATTTAAGGGGCTAATTTTATGTTAACTGATTTCTATCTCAATTTCACACACACGCGTGCACCAACACATACAGTCCTATCTACCTGTGCAAAGATATTCAAAGTGATAGAGTGATGGGATCCTGTTGTTTTCAGTTTTCTTGTCTTTGAAATGAGGATACTAATTTCCAATGCATAGGACTACAGAGTTTTTAAAAAAGAAGAAAACGGCATGGAAAACCTGGCTTGATTAGAAGCCTAGCTAGCCCCCTGTCCTGTCCTCTTCTCTTCTCCAGTGTTTGGCAGTTTAGTTTATTAGGTACAAGAAAAGTGGGCAGCATACAAGAATGGGAATTCAAGTCAATAAATGTTTTGATGCAAGATTCAACACTAGGGACTAGCAGATGGCATAATAGTTATGTTGTTGGACTCCCCCATAGTCGGCCACAGTTCAAGTTCCAGAGCTGGAAGCTTAACTCATGCTGGATGCGTGTGCATGCATGCCCAAAATCCCGACAGGAGTATGGAGAGGATGGGATTGCAGCATGGCCATCCCTGGGGGGTGATTTCTCACTTTCTGTCTCTCCAGTGAGCAATATACCCTATAGCAAAAATCTTTCTTTAAAAAAAAAAAAAAAGATTACTACACTGAAAACTACTTAGTTGTACACATTTAAGGGGCTAATTTTATGTTAACTGATTTCTATCTCAATTTCACACACACGCGTGCACCAACACATACAGTCCTATCTACCTGTGCAAAGATATTCAAAGTGATAGAGTGATGGGATCCTGTTGTTTTCAGTTTTCTTGTCTTTGAAATGAGGATACTAATTTCCAATGCATAGGACTACAGAGTTTTTAAAAAAGAAGAAAACGGCATGGAAAACCTGGCTTGATTAGAAGCCTAGCTAGCCCCCTGTCCTGTCCTCTTCTCTTCTCCAGTGTTTGGCAGTTTAGTTTATTAGGTACAAGAAAAGTGGGCAGCATACAAGAATGGGAATTCAAGTCAATAAATGTTTTGATGCAAGATTCAACACTAGGGACTAGCAGATGGCATAATAGTTATGTTGTTGGACTCCCCCATAGTCGGCCACAGTTCAAGTTCCAGAGCTGGAAGCTTAACTCATGCTGGATGCGTGTGCATGCATGCCCAAAATCCCGACAGGAGTATGGAGAGGATGGGATTGCAGCATGGCCATCCCTGGGGGGTGATTTCTCACTTTCTGTCTCTCCAGTGAGCAATATACCCTATAGCAAAAATCTTTCTTTAAAAAAAAAAAAAAAGATTCTACACTAGGTTTTTTCCCCTTTGTGGGCATTTAAACTTTTGTTCTCCTGGATGGTCATACAGAATCATGTCATAGAGTATAATTTAATTTGATTCATGTAAATCTTCCCAGTGCTAGAAAGTGACCTCAAGTTTAAATTCAACATCTGATTTGTGATATGTCAGTTGCAACATCTGTAAAAAATAACCTAGTGCTAATATTTTTGTCCCCTCCATTCTTAATAGATTGGGAATTGGCCCAGTGGGGCACAGCACATTGGTGCTATAAATAATTCAGGAAAATCTGATTCACCCAGTTACCCACTTTTTCTTATACCAACAACAAGAGGAGATGTGTTGCTAGGGTAACAGAGGACCATATTCACAAGCAGTCGAGATTCGATATTTATGGAAAAATCACCCCATTTCCTGTCAGCACGACATGGAAGGGCTTTCTTATCCGGAAATAACAGCTTAAAAAGAATTTGTATTTATCTTGAGTTAAAAGATGTTTTGTTTTGCAGTGTTATTTAACTTCAGAGAGTTTAGCTTTGGGCTGAAATGTGTGAGCAGGGGAATGATTGAACTAGCGGTTGGAATTGACTCTTCCAGAGAAATCAATGACTGTTATTGAGCACATGCTGACAGCCTGACTTTGGGGAGCACAGAAGAAAATATAAGATTTAGAACTTATTCTCAGATCAATATGGCTTGCATTTCTAAAAGTAATATTGTATCTGAGTCAAAAACTACACCTCCTACAGTGTTCTGGGCACCCAGTGAGCGTGGTGCCCATGCCTGTGGCAGCATCGTCAGCATCGGAGAGGAGGAATTCTCAGTGCTGGTATTGGACCTTTAGAAGTGGTTGGGGACCCACAGCAGAGAGAGCCTGCTTCGGCAAGTTACAGTCAAGCACGGTGAAGGGACGGGTCCTGCTCTAGCTACTATTCAGGTCACTGAAATGATGACCCCTCAGGGTTGTCCTTATTACTGTCCAGGAGCCAACAGACCCTGGGCATCAGAAGGGCTCATGTGTCTGTGTTCTCGGGAACCAGAGCACCAATGCTTTCTCTTCCTGCAGTTCCCTACCTGCACCTACCCCACCCTATTCACGTCTTGTTTCTCTTTTCTTGAAAAGTTTATTTCTTCTATGAGAGAGCGGAGAGAGACAGGCAACCTCCTACCCTACAGGGTCTTCACACTGCAGTCTACTCCAGTCTCAGCCACCCAGGTTCACGGGAATGTGGTTGTATACTTGGTGTGTACAGGAAGTCCTCAGGACACAAACCCAAGGCCTTCTCATGTGGCCTCAGAATCGTGGAGTGTTGTGTCATCACTGTGCCTCCACAGCTGGTCTTCCTTTCTTTATTACTGTAAACAGAAAGGATGCTTATACTACTACCACAACTACTACTACCACTACTGCTACAATTACTACTGCTACAATAAAGCTACTACTACCACTACTACAGCTGCTGCTGCTGCTGCTTCCGCTTCCTCCTCTTCCTCACTCCCCATCCTCCTCTGTGTTCCCCAGGGCATGTGTATTCACTGGAGAGAGAGAAATACAGAGAAAGAGAAAGTGAGAAAGCACCCCTCAAGGGCAATGGCTGTGCAGCAATCCCTTCTCCTCCATCTTCCTCTTGAGATTCTGGGTTTGCACACACACACACACACACACACACACACACACACACTCTCTCTCTCTCTCTCAATGTGATTCTCAAGCCACCAGGACTTGGATTCAAATTGCAGAGTCAGCCATGTGGGACCCAGCTGCCCCATACTCCTCACCATCTGCTGGCCCTATACCCTTTCTTCTAAGTGACTGATCCTAGGTGCCCCACCTACCCTACAAAGGTGATTTTCAATGAATTCCAAGGTAATTTTCAGGACTTTCTCCTAGGGGTGCAGAAAACGAGTTAACTTTTTGCAGAATATGTCAGGACACAAAGCTAATGGTAACATGAGGGCCAAAATAAGAGGTGCAAACAGGAAGTGCCCTGAATTTGAAATAGATTACTTCCGATTATTAGGGAAGAAGTCAGCTTTGGGTCTTGAGGAATGGGTAAGTAAATGTGAGAAACTGATCTCTATTTGTTGTTGTAACCAAAGTCTTGGTCACATTCTTTTTCTACCTCATTTGCTTTTTTCTTTCATTTTAACCATGTGATTTGATTTAACCATTTGTTTAATTGCAGGCTCATCATGATATGTTATTTTCTACTCTTTATCAATAGTAAGGTTGTAAATTTAAATTTTAAGAAAAATATTTGTATGACAGATGAACAGTATTTTAGTTTAATTATGAGGTAAATTGAATTTTGTAGGCTTTCTCAGACCCTGCCTCTGTTCAAACTATCATCTGTATTAACCCTCTTGGACTACCCAGCCAATGGCAGCTGGGTAAACAGACGGACGGTCTTCTACACCCAGAAGCAGCCTCAAACCCAAGTTGTGCCTCCACTGGCATGATGACTGCCCTTTAGACCTCAAGCAATCTTCTCTAGTTTCTGGGCTCACAACAGCTCTGTTTTGGCTTCAGGCTTTCATTCACTTAGCCTCTTCCCGTGCATGTTTAACTTGGGGAGTGCAGGGCAGTTTCTGCTCTGGGCACAGCTTTCTCAAGGTAAGGCTGTGAACCTTTCCACCAGGCCCAGGAGATGATGAAAGCTCCAGGGGAAATGAAGGCAATTGATCCTCTTGAACTCAGGCGGCAACGCTGCCCTGATACCTCTCCTACAAGGAACTGGCTTCTTCCTCCTTTTGTTTTACACCTGACTGGGCTTGCTTCCTGCACCTCCTGGCTTCCCATCCATCATGGAGGATGCTGTGCCAATTCCAGCAGATGGACTTGCTTGTAGTTTGCCAGCCAGTCAGGTGGAGTAAGGTCAGGGCTGACCTCATCCAGCCCAGTGGAAATGAACTGGTCCAGTAATTCCTCCCCGAACAGGAAACTTCGGCATGGTCTTGCTGATGAAAAGTCACTTATAATGATTTTAATGGCTCTGTAGCAAAATGCATCTTGGAAAGAGAGAATCTGGAACTTTGGAGCTTGTTGTGGCCTTTATGGGTAAGGTGGAGGAGAAAGGTGACTATCAAAAAGGACTGATACAGCCACACACCTGGATTTTCAATTCCTGCAGCCAAGCTTAGAGCTGAGTAATCCTCAGCAAGTCACTTGGACTCTGAGTCCTGAGGTATAAAATGTGGATAATAATACTTTCTTCTTATGGGCTTCAATCAAATTGTAACTGAGTCGTCTGAGACCGTGCCTGACAGGGCCTCAAGATATACATTTTCCATTGCCTTCTCTTATAAATCAGGAAACAGATTTGTAAAAGTCCAGTATTTTGTATGAGCTTGCAACTTGTTTGAATAAAGAATCAATTTGAGGGACCAGCAGTTAGCGTAATGGCTATGTCGCTGGACTCCCATGTAGTCAACCACGGTTCTAGTCCCGGACTCAGTGGCTTAAACTCACACCAGGCACATGTGCGTGCATGCCCAAGATCCCGAGAGGAAAATGGAGGAGAAGGGATT
>NW_006203647.1:785480-785835 GCF_000334495.1 Tupaia belangeri chinensis
CACACACCTGGATTTTCAATTCCTGCAGCCAAGCTTAGAGCTGAGTAATCCTCAGCAAGTCACTTGGACTCTGAGTCCTGAGGTATAAAATGTGGATAATAATACTTTCTTCTTATGGGCTTCAATCAAATTGTAACTGAGTCGTCTGAGACCGTGCCTGACAGGGCCTCAAGATATACATTTTCCATTGCCTTCTCTTATAAATCAGGAAACAGATTTGTAAAAGTCCAGTATTTTGTATGAGCTTGCAACTTGTTTGAATAAAGAATCAATTTGAGGGACCAGCAGTTAGCGTAATGGCTATGTCGCTGGACTCCCATGTAGTCCACCACGGCTCTAGTCCCGGACTCAGTTG
>NW_006203647.1:785974-790110 GCF_000334495.1 Tupaia belangeri chinensis
AACTTCTCATAAATAAATAAATAAATAAATAAATAAATAAAAATAAATTTAAAAAAAGAATATATTTGATTTTTTAAAAAAGGTTTTTGCCATAGGACACATGTGTTCACCAGAGAAAGAGAGAGTGAGAGGGAAAGTGATAGATCACTTCTGTCACCATCTTGGGAGGGATGCCACTCTGCAACATCTTCTCCTTTTT
Source organism: Tupaia belangeri chinensis (assembly GCF_000334495.1). Classification (NCBI taxonomy): domain Eukaryota; kingdom Metazoa; phylum Chordata; class Mammalia; order Scandentia; family Tupaiidae; genus Tupaia; species Tupaia belangeri. Next base: position 786,174 of record NW_006203647.1, read on the forward strand.
TTTTCCTCTCCTCTCAGGATTTTGGGCATACAACCACACATGCCCAGCATGATTTGATAGCTGCCATGTCTGGGACTTGAACCATGGTCGGCCGTGTGGGAGTCTGGTACCTTAATCACTAAACCACCTGCTGGCCTCTCTATTTACTTCTTGATGCAGTTAATATGATTATCTCAGATGCACAAGTTAATAGTCATGTTGATGGTTTAGTGTGAAAATATCTTAAATCACTTCACTTCAGACATTTCTATGCATGTCTGTCCATAAATGGGCATCTACTCTTAATTCACCAAGTATTTCCTCTTACCTTTTAGCAGGCATCAAGCAGCTGCCAGAGAAAGATGTGTGGATAAATGATTATTTTTCCTATTATGGAACTTACCATGTCCTTTAACCAGAAACATTGAGGATTTGATTTTTTTTTTTTTTTGAGAGATTTTCACTGTAGGGCGCGTGCGCTCGCCAGACAGACAGAGACAGACATAGAGACAGAAAGCGAGAAATCACCCCCCAGGGGGGATGGTCACGCTGCAATCCCCTCTCCTCCATTCTCCTCTCGGGATCTTGGGCACGCATGCACACGTGCCCGGAGTGAGTTTTAAGCCCCCGGGTCCGGGACACGAACCGTGGTCGACTATGTGGGAGTCCAGCAACATAGCCATTACGCTAACTGCTGGTTCCCATATATTTTTGAGGCCTAATTTTCTCACCACTCTACTTAGTATTTCTTTCACTCATGTGTGAACTAAAACCCACCATGTGCACACCCTTTTTCTATTTCCTAATGTCTCCTTTTTTTTTTTTTTTTGGAGAGGTCTTTGCTATAGGGTGCATGTGCTCGCCAGTAAGACACAGAGAGACAGAGACAGAAAGCAGGAAATCACCCCCCGGGGGGATGGCCACACTGCAATCCCTTCTCCTCCATTCTCCTCTTGGGATCTTGGGCACGCACACATGCCCGGCGTTTGTTTAAGCCACCAGGTCCGGGACTCGAACCACAGTTGGCTACATGAGAGTTCAGCGACATAGCCATTACACTAACTGAGGGAGTGATTTTGACCCCCTCCCCCCGTTTTTTGCTGAAAATTCACAAATTTATTTGGAAACTTGTTTGGTAAATTTGAAGATGACCCATCCTTTCTCCCTATCCCAGACATAGAGGTAGTTAAATAAATGAAATTCTGAAAGAGGAACTGATACTTCACTGGAAAAGAGTAGAAAGAGGTTGAGGGCTGGTGGGCAGTGAGCCCAATTCTAATGCCCAAGGTACTTTGAGCCATGTGCCAAGAAGCCCAGATAAGTTTCCCTTTTTAAACTGTAGAGAGGGAATCTTTCCCTCCTCTAATGAATATCTGACTCCCAAACATGAGACGGTGTACTGGGATTGCAGAGGTAAAAGTTACCTTCCTAACGCCTGTCTCCTCTCCCACCCGCCCCTCATCTTGCAATCTAAGATGGGGTTTCTGAACTCACTGTGCATAAAAATCATATGGATGTCTTTTTTTAAAGAATGGATTTTCAGTACGACAGTGTACCTATCTCTAACAATACTGTATTATGCACTTAAAAATTTAAGAGGCTAGGTCTCATGGTAAGTGTTCTTACCACAATAAAAAAAAAATAAGCTATTCTTTTTAAAAAATAATAAGGTTTTGATTCTTGGGCCTCACTCCATAGATTCCAATTCTAGGGGTGGAGGAGTGCCTAGTCGGGGGCCTGGGACTCTGCATGGTAACATGTCACCCTGCTCTGTGCTAGAAGGCTCAAAGCCAGCACTTTGAGAATCTGACCCTATAAGCGTCTGTGTGGTTGTTGACTCCTCCGAAGAAAAATGCACTAGAAATTCAGTTCACACCCCTGTAATTATTGTACAGTGCAATCTAGTAGCTTCCTCTTCATTTTAGAATCACAGCTTTGTTGCTAAAAACCTTACATTTCAACAATGTTTGGGATTGCTTCCAAACCAGCTTAGAGAGATTCCACACATACATAAAAGGGTCTTTTTATTAGCTGATCTTTATGAACAAATAATCTCTGTGAAAATATCCCTAAACCGTCTTAGTCTTGTTAAAAATGACAAGCGTTGTTGCAGAATCTTGCCCTTATCCCAAGAAAAGGTGCATACAGGGGGCTCTGGTTATCACAATAGAGGGCTTCACGTTCCTCCTCTCTGTTCACGTGCGGGAAAGGCCTGCAGCTTCCCCTTCTGTCACTGGTTCCTCTGAGATTTCTGTAGGGAGAGTGGTTGAAACGAGGAAATGTGTGTAAAGTGCCAGGAGCATAGTGGGTATCCAATGATTTTTTTGTTTTGCTGCAGTGAAAGAGTACAGTACAAAACTGTATGAAAAATGGGAATCGAGGAAGCCTGCTAAGCAGTGTGCTTTAAAAAAAAAAAAACCCACACTTGTCCCAATATATACTGCAGTGCAATGTGAAAATTCTAAAGTGGAACTCAAAACAAACTTCACTCAGTTATATTACATTGGGATTCCATAATATGGGCCCCATTGGGGTTCCATAACTTGGGCCTCAAAAGCAGTGACTTGGGAAAGAAGGCTGTCAGGTCTTTGAGGGCGGTGCTCAGATGTACACCTTTCTGTCGTCTCCAATCCAAGACAGAAACTTAAAAAGCATAAGAATCTGATTTCAATGCAAGCCTCTGCCTCAGGGACCATTACTGTCAGGTTTATCATGCAGACAAATGTGAGTGAATGTCAGGAAATGGTACTTTCCCCACCTGCGTTAAAAGAAAGAGAAAGTCTACCCCCCTCCCTTTTTGGAAACATGGACTGGCCCGTCGTGGTGGCTGGTGTGTTTAACTAGTAAGTGAGGCGAGGAGAGGAGGCATGAGCATGCCTGCTGCACACTGCACACTGCACACTGTGCTCGTTTCCGGCGTGCGTCTCAGGAGAGATGCATGAAGCATTTGCCTAGCTTGAGAGCAGCCCGGTATGTAACTGAGGCGAGCAGGAGCCTCAGTTTGTCAGGCTGAGGTCTGGCACTCACAAAGCCTCTTTGCGGTGTTCTGAGTTGGCAGCCCAGGGTCCTCTGCCCAGCACAGCTAAGGAACAGAAGTCGAAGAAAGGAAGCCCTGGCCTAAGGTAAGGCAGGCATTGTGCAGTGTCCTTTGCTTTGTGAGGCAGATGTGAAATTCTGGCTTCCTAGGCAGTGTCGGATTTCGGAAACCCCTTGGGTCTTCCAGATGTGGTCGGCTGGATGCTGGAGACAGAAGCCACTTGCTTTGCCTTGACTTATACTTTGCTTAAATGTTTTGTTTTCCTGATGATACAAAATGAACTGCAAATCTTTTTTGCATTGATACAGTACTAGAGGAAAGGCAGGAAAGCAGGGTATTTTACTGAGTGGTACAGGGCATTGACCTTTTAAACTAGGTCCGTGTTTTTTCAGGCTACTACTCAAGATTGAAAGGAGCGTGTGGCTTCCAGACTCCGGGTTTGTTTTGTTTTGTCTGTGGTTTGCAGAGCTCTGTGGAATTTACATTTGCAACAAAAGGACTGTAGAATCAAGTTTGGGGGGATTTGGTGGCAGTGGCATGGGGGACTGGGTAGTTTTGTCTTCCTCTCAGGGTATGAGAGTTTGTTTTTATTCTTAACATTCCCTATGAATGAAAACAAGGAAGCAGAATGTGTGGGGATTATTTATATCTTGTCGAAAGAGTTTGATTGCTGTCCCTCTTACCTCTTTTGGGTGTGCAAGGAAAGAAACTAAGATTGTGGTCTTTCTCATTAACAGTTTTCTTAAAAACCTAGTTATTAAACCATGCTGAAAGGCTTTTCTTTTAGAAGAAAGTTGTAGAGTGTTCTGTACTAGCTCTGAAGAAGAAATGAGACAAGAAAATTATCCCAACTGTGAACGAAATAGATTTAAGATTTCAGAAAGGAAAAAAAAACAGTGCCTTTGACCCAAACCCAGCAGG
>NW_006203647.1:790210-795357 GCF_000334495.1 Tupaia belangeri chinensis
AATGTGGTCCCTGGAGCAGCTTCATCTATCACTTAACTGAGATGGGAGATTGAAAAGAAAATTGAGCCTGTTTTCTCTGAGACAGGTCTCAGGAGGAATGTTAAGAGGATGTGGGGTTACTTAGATTATACAAACAGGTTCTGACAAGTAAGTGAAAAATAACTAATTAAAATATAATTGTTGCTATTCTATAATGGATCAAAAAGCTTGTTGAGTCATGATATGGTTATAGAATAGGTGAATTTGCCATGCCTCATTGGCGTAAATTACTTTTGAGAAGGCTTTTTAAGACCAAGTGTGAGGCCTTGCCAAGCCTTTTGTTATAGGACTTTGAATGAATGTTTTGACCGAATGTTTTCAAGTGGGTTGTTTAGGCATTTTCATGTGTCAATGAATTTAACCTTTGCATCAGTGGCTTATCTAATGGATTCGGAGAATATTATATCATGACCACAGAGATTTGCAGGTCTCCCTTGCCCACCAACTAAACAATGGCTCATCTGAAAGGACTGAATTCAGAACTTCTCTGTTTTTGTGTGCTGACTCCATAGAGAAACTATCATGATTTTGCCTCCCGTAGACCAGGATTTCTTGACCCCAACACTGTTGACACGCTGGATGGGCTCATTCTTTGCCATGGGGACTGTCCATTAGGAATTTAGCAGCATCCTTGGCCTCCCCCCACTACATGACAGTTGCTCTCCCTCCCTAGCTTTGACAACCCACAATGTCTCCAGCCATCCTCAAAGATTCCCTGCAGGACAAAATCATCTCTAGACAAGAACCATTGCTGTGTATACATGCTATACACACACGCATATACTAGAAGGTGTGTGTGCCCGTGAGAGCGAGCTGGAGGGAAGGAGGGGTCAAGAGAAAGCACTGTTGATGAAGTTTTGTCCTGCTGCAACTCCTTTCCCTAGCTCTCCAGTTCCTTAGGATACTTAGCACGCACACATGTAATCCGGAATGTTCTCGGGCCAACACAGGAATCCGAACCCACAGTCACTATATGGCTTCCAGCCTTGCAGGGCACTGCCTTACCACTGAGCCACAGCGATGAGGCTGAGAGACCACTTTTGAGACTTATTGCTGCAGATGAGGAAAGTAGGGGTGTGAGAGGGGAGGCAGGAACCTAAAGAAGGTATGGCTGAGTCCAAGGTACAGTGACAGGACAGGTATTTTGCTCCAATCACTTTGGCTTTATTTGGCCTTGGTTTGAAATCACATCTTGGAGGGATGCAGACTCAAAGGCTGTTCTGGATGTGTATTCTTCTGTTCCTTCCTCCTCATGAGCCTTTATGGGCTTTATTTTATATAGTACAAAGGATAAAGAGAAGTCAAACACCTCTCATTTGAATCTGATCCTAAATACATCTTGGAAATGTACTTTTCCTCTTTAAGAAACTCATATATATAATGACCCAGATAATAAAACAAATAATTACCCATAACCTATCCATTCTGTAAATATAGGTTGTTTGATATGCGGACTTTGAGTAATTCTGGGCACACCTACTTGTTTTTGTCTTCTGGAATCTGTAGCTGAATGCTTTCATCTCTTTTTTCCTTTTCCCCCTCTGTACTCTGAACCAGTGGTTCTCAGTATGTTTTTTTTTTCTTTCTTTCTCCTTTTTTAGAATTAGGCCTTGTATTTTGTCAAAGAAACAGAGTAGTCATGGCCTTTTTTTAAACTCACAAATAACAATGGAGTCACTGGCTGTCTTTTTTTTTTTTCCAATTTTTCTTATACCTTTACCATATTCTGTGGCTTGTCCACTCTCAGAGGTTTATAGACCATGAAGTGGAGGAAGCTGTAGCACATTCATACTAAGCAAAGAAAGAGCCAACCTTGCTTAGTTGCACTTAACATTTTTTGGTGGATCTATGTTCCAGGAATAGCTGTACATTTCATAAATTTCCTTTCATAATTGTCTTAACCAGTTGTCTCTTACAAAGAAGTGGCGTGTGTCACCTTTGCTTGGTGTTTCTCCAAGAACATGGCATATCGCACTGAGCTCCATTTTTTAAAACTCTAGTAATGAACCTGTTAAGTCTCACCTGTGCCTTAAACAGCAGCGGCTTAAGATGTGGCAGGGAGGGTGTGTGGGGGGGGGTGGGGTGGGGATATTGTTCGCCAAGCCTAGAATGATCTGGACAAACATGTGTTTGTGTCCTCCCCGGCATTGGCATTGCTGGTTCACATGGAGGCAGAAATACTTGCCTACACTAGAGACTGCTTTTATCTTTCCTTACTGCTGAATAATAATTTCGTTCGCTTGTCGCCATTCCCTGCAGCTGGCCCCTTGCATCCGTGCTTAGATCCGTCTACCTTGTCCAAATAAACATACTTGAAAAGATAGAGAAACATGCTTTGCAAAGTTGAGGACATCCTCTGACAGAGCTGAAGCCAAGCTCTCTCCTTTGTGTGGCAGCTTTTTTTAGGATGCCAAATGTATCTGGCCTGGCAACAGATTAAAGAAGATGTTGGTTCTTACCTAACAAAGTTTAGGGCGTAAAGAGGGGGGAGGTGTAGATTCGGGTTTCCTTTGTGTTTTGTTAAGAGTTTTAAAGCATAAGAAAAAAAAATGTGCTTGATTGGGTTTTTGTTTTGACTTCCAACCTCAGAATTGTAAAAACCTATTGAAATACCTTATCTGGCTTACACAGCCCTCTGTGCTAACTTCCTGTCACCTCCATCTCTCTTCCTCATTCATTCCAGCCCTACAGCTCATTTTCTGTCTCTCAAGCACATATTCTTTCCACCTCAGGTCTTTGCACTCATTCTTCCACCTGCGTGGATCTTTCTTCCCACAGATCTTGGCATTCTTGTTCTTATCCAACCCGCCTGTTATCTTTGGAGGGCTCCTTCACCCCCCTTCCCCACATCACCTAGCTGAGGTTGCTTCCACCTGCCCAACCACAGGACATCTGCCTTCAGCCCTGCTTTATTTTCTTCATGGCTTTCCCCCCCCCTTGCCGTATCTAGAATTCTCATGAATTCTATCATCTGTTACCTGCTGCAGGAATGTAAGCTATGACAGTTGTCATATCCCTAACCACTAAGCTATTATCTGGGAGAAGCAGGAGTTCCATAAATGAATGGGTCGATGTAGGGGGACAGAAGAATGGAAGGAAGGAGGAGAGAGAGGGAGAGGGGAACAGCTGACTGCCTACCAAACACCTACACTCCTTGACGTCCAACCACGCGGCGTCTCCCCGACTCCCTAGGACAGTAGACTTGGACAGTTTTCGCCCCTATGTCAGCTCACTTTGTACCATTTACACTAACCCTCTTACCTGTTGTAGTCACTTGTTCACACATCAGCCATTCTCTGCATGGTAGGCTTTCTGAGGACAGAAAATGTGGTAAGGAGTGGCTATGGTTATAGTTATTTTGTTCTTAGCGCCTTAGCACGTTGTAGACATATCTCATTGAAGCCCTTGGACCAAATCAGTACTACTCTCATCTTTGCTTTGCAAATCAGTAAACCGGGGCCCAGAGCAGCTTGCCCAAAGGCATACAGACAATTCTGGCAGGGCCAGGATTTGAATCCAGATCGTCTGCTTCAAAGCCCGTATTCTATAGCTTTTTTCTCCTCACCTTCAGGTGTCCTATGCCTGACTCACAGTCTGTTACAGGCTTCCAGCAAATGAGTGACACCAAAGACTTCGCCTCCTCCCTTCTCTTCCTCATTACTGAGCATATAAATACTATTTTTTCTATTTCTAATACTATAAATATTATAAATATAAGCTGAGTAGCTCATAATCCAATGATATCTCTAAGTCAACTAGCCAGTATTTTATGAATCACTTTTTTCTTAACTGACAGGGTTTACCTAATTCCTTAAGCAATTTTTTTTGAGAGGTTTTTTGCTATAGAGCGTGTGCGCTCACTAGAAAGACAATGAGAGACAGAAAGTGAGAAATCACTCCCCAGCGGGGATGGCCACGCCGCAATCCCTTCTCCTCCATTCTCCTCTCAGGATCTTGGGCACACATGCACATATGCCCGGCGTGAGTTTAAGCCATCGAGTCTGGGACTCAAACCATGATCAACTACATGGGAGCCCAGGCATGTAGCCATTACACTCTGCTAGTCCCAAGCAATTGTTTTTATGTAAACAAATCTATTAGTAAAAGTTCAGCTGCTGCAGAGTCACGCATATATACTTTAACTCAAGTTGTTCCAATTGGCAGCTCTAGAAATGTTTTCCTTTCTTCAACTCCTAGTATTGCTTTGCTATTTCTTCAAACTCAAATCTTACACCAAGAAAAACACCACAGCAGCCACAGGTAGAAATTTCAAGTAGAGGGAGCCAGCAGTTAGCATAATGGCTATGTTACTGGACTCCCACGTAGTCGACCGTGGTTCACGTCCTGGACCCGGTGGCTTAGAACTCACACCGGGTGCGTGGGCAGGCGTGCCCAAGATCCTGAGAGGAGAATGGAGGAGAAGGGACTGCGGCATGACCATCCCCTCTGGGGGGTGATTTCTCGCTTTCTGTCTCTCTGTCTCTCTCTGTCTGGCGAGCGCAAGCGCCCTATAGCGAAAACCTCTCAAAAAAAAAAAAATTCAAGTAGAAAAGACTAGGGGCAAGCCTAACAACGTTAACCGTGTCAGCATTCCTCTGTATCTGTAACATAACCCAGCTCTGCTCACACCTGCCTCCCTTCACACTGGTCTTCATGAGTCCGGTTGGCTCCAGGATGTTTCGTTTTACCTCAGCAGTGACACATCTCGGGGCCAACCAGACTCATACGAGGTAAAAGGCCAAGATCAGCAGCTCTTGCTGACCTGTAGATGTAATCCTCTAAACTACCTGGGAATTCTGACTGTGGAGCTACTTCTGAGATGATTAGAACTGCCCTTAGAGAGAGTTGAGATGGCAATTGTTTACCGTGGACCTCTGTGTGTGTCTTCAGGCCTGAGCTAGGCAGCCTGCGCTGGCTGGTAGAGTGTCAGTCCTTCCTTGTTTTATAGCTTAAGTTTCTAGCACACTAGTCCTGGTGACAGCCCCACCAGGGCAGAATCTGCAGCCTTGTCAGTCTGGTCCAGCCGACTTTACTTGGCATATAAGCAAACCTCACCCAGGTTTGGGGCTGACCCAGCTGGTTCCCTGCCCCCCCCCACCCCCACCCCC
>NW_006203647.1:813960-841153 GCF_000334495.1 Tupaia belangeri chinensis
CCCCACCCCCCGCCCCCCCGAGGGAAATGTGATAAATAGGAAGGTGGTTCCCACATGCTGTTTGTGAATATCAGAAAGCTCAAAAACCCCTCCAGCACTGGGAATAGGGTCAGTGAGAAATGCTCAGTTCTGACATGTAGGAGAAATCTGTGGAGGAACCCGGATGTGTCACCTAGCCTCTCTATCCATCACAAGGAACTTGAACCACTTAACCCTTTAACCATCCCTGCACAAGACTGGAGGGACTTTTCTTTAGCATAACTTCTCATAACTGGGGTGAGGGCCCAAAATGTACTCACTAATAAATGTCTTGCGATTAGCTAACCATGTGATGACAGCATTGGAAAGAAGTCTGACTGATTAATTGCTCACTCAGGCCACTCCCAGCCCAGAATTGTTTTATAATTAGGGTCTTACCCAATCAGAACTCATACCAACATGGGCTAGGAAGGGAAAAAAAACAGACTGAAACTCAGCTGGCTGCTTCTTAACTTGGCTTTGTGCCAACTAGAAAGATCTGTACCTGCTTTTATGTATTTGGGGTGATTCTTACTCAAGACTCCCAGAAATATCACAGCAGAAAATTACCATAGGTTTCATCTACTCTGACCCTCTGAGAGTTGAGAACACTGAGACCCAGAAAATCTTAGCAATGTGCCTAAAAAAGGCATAGCTCATTGGTCAGTGAGCCAAAAGTGGACATCTGAGCAGTTTGGTGTCTCTAGCCACCCATCACTTCACACTGCCCTTTAACTATTCCGCTTATTTTAAAAAAATCAGTTACCACCAGAAGTCTTTGGGGATATTAAAGCCATTACATGGAAGCAAGGTACTGGAGGATTGAACCGATATCTCTGCTGGGCATTCAATGGCTACTCAAGCTTTTGCTCAAATCTTAATTTCATGCTATCTTCGTTTTAGGATACCTTCTCCTTCCCAGGCCATTAGGTCATTTCTTCTCTGATCCTCAGAACTTCTGAGTCTTCGCTTGCTTTCAAGAAAATTAACAATGACTACCCAGGGGTTACATCTAAGCATATAGCCTCTAAAAGATTTTTTTAAAAGAAGTAATCTAAGCTTGTTAGAAATAAATAATTGAATAAACTAAGTACGCAGTGTAGAATCATGTAAGGAAGGGGACAGCACACTCCACCATAGCCCAAATGGTAAAACTTTTCCATTTGGGGGGCAAGCAGATGACGCAATGGCGGAATAAACTAAATACGCAGTGTAGAATCATGTAAGGAAGGGAACAGCACACTCCACCATAGCCCATTTGGGGGGCAAGCAGATGACGCAATGGCTATGTTGCTGGACTCTTATGTAGTCAACTGTGGTTTGAGTCCCAGACCTGGTGGCTTTAAACTCAGGCAGGATGCGTGGGAATGCATACCCAAGATCCCAGGAGGAAAATGGAGGAGAAGGGATTGTGGCATAGCCATGCCCCTGGTGGGGGGATGATTTTTGCTTTCCATCTTTCTGTCTCTCCTTGTCTTTCTGGTGAGTACACACACCCTATTGCAAATCTGTCTCTCTTAAACAAATCAAAAAAAACTTTTCAGTTTTGTGAACCAGAGTGCTCTCTGGCTCAGCTACTCAAGGCTGCTGTTGTAGGGCTAAAGCAGACAAAGGCACTCCATAAAGGAATGGCCATGGCCATGTTACAAAAATAGCTGGCCTGTGGGTTGCAGTTTACACTGAGACAAGGTAAAAAGTAAAAGTCCTCTAGTCTCTGCCCCAGCCCCATTTCCCGGAAGTGGCTATGGTGGAGTTGAGTCTGTATTCTCACTAGCATATGGAGAAGTATTTACAAATACGGCATCTGGTCACGTAAGTATTGTCATTCAGAATGTGTCTTGTTTTTTTCTTGTTTTCTGTGCACAGATACACGTAGGAGAATATATATATTCTCTTTTATACAAATAGGACTATGCTTTACCTGTTCTACAGCTTCCTTTTCTTTAAAAGAAGCAGTAGTAGTCAGAGTTGGCAGTAGTCAGAGTTAGTGCCTATAAACGAATAACTTTCTCTTTCATGGTCACATGGTCACACGGTGTATCATCCTTTACCTCCCACTGAGAAGCCCTATGAAATACAAAGTAACTGTACATGTAAATGCCCATTGGCTGACAGTTGGAGATGGTGTTTGCTTCGCATGACCCCGTGTGTCTGAGTGGGTATTCCGTGTTAGCCTCCCTAGCGTTGTGGTTCTAAGGAGGGGGGGGACCTGTTCCCCTAGTTTACTGCCAGCACAGGACCAATATAAACGGTGAGTTAGTGAATGGTTTTGCATGACAACAACGGTTTCAGACAAACTTTAGGTTTGATAGTTCTTTATGAGGCCATTTCTGAGAAATCTTAAAAACGCCCCGTTGTCAGCGATGCTGTAGAACAGAGGACATACGCACAAGTGCAGACCACACTGTGCACCTTGCTCTACCTTGAGGGTCTGTGCAGTCGGCGAAGCCTGGACTGAGTTTCCCAAGGCTGTCTTAGCAAAGTGCCATAGACCGGGTAGCTGAAACTGAAAGAAAAGCATTCTTACACAGTTCTGGAGACCAGAGGGTGGGCTCCCTCTGCAGACTCTGCAGGAGAGTCTATCCCATGTCTGCCTTCCAGCTTCTGGTAGAAGTCAGCAATCCCTGGCATTCCTTGGCTTGGAGGCCCATCACTCCCGTCTCTGCCTCCACCTTCACATGAGTCCAACTTTTCCTCTGGGTCTCTGGGTGTGTTTCATCTTCTCTTTTCTCTGGGCTTGTCTTTGGTTTTGGGGCCCACTCTTATCCAGGGTGACCCTTTCTCAATATCCTTACCTAATTCTATCTGTAAAGAAGGGTAGACGTGTCTTGGGCGAGGGGGGCACAAATCAATTCACTACATGTCCTCTGTCTAAAAATCTGAACACGCTCCTCTAAGGTCATTCCTTCTGTAGGTGAGAAAAAGGGCAAAGCCCTCATCCTTGTCATAATAAATAGCCTTGCTATTTGAGAGGAAAACAAAGCCCCAGGAATGGCATGTGCTGTTAGTCCTTCACAGATCTAATACCATCCCAGAAAAGCACCAGCCAGAACTGCAAGGTTTCTAGGAATTTTCTTACTGAGTTCAGCAAAATAAGAGGCTAATGAGGAGAATGTTTGCATATCTGATACTTTAATCGAGAAGGAAGCAGAGGAAGAAAAACTCTTCTGAAATCCCCTGGAGTTTTCGCACAGTTGTTGCTAGCCCATGGCAACCTTTCCCTGGAATTAACCAGCATTAATTGTTGAGTTTCAACCAGTTTCCAAATTTGACTAAATCCAGTGTGAGGCCCAGATAACCAGCACCATCTATTTGTATAATTTCTCAGGGAGGAAGTGATATTAATGCAAAAAGAAAGGATCGTGGCTGGGTATTGTGGTCTGTTTCTAATAGTCTGTGAAGAAACAACTGTTACTTGTGTTGCACAAAGTACTTGAATGCACAAGGCTTTTTAATTATATTAAGTAAGGAGTGATTCTTGCTCATTTCAGAGTCTGAGACAGTGTCTTTGGTTACAAGTAATAGAAACTCACCTCAAACCAGCTGCATTCGTTTCTCAAGACCAGGATGACGACAAAGTGCTGTGAATTTGGTGGCTTAAAACAATAAAAATCTGTTTTCTGCTAGGTCTGAGGCTAGAAGTCCAAGTCAAGGTATGGGCAAGGCCATGCTCTTTCCAAAGTCTCTAGGACAGGATCCTTTCTTGCCTCTTCCAGCTTCTAGTAGCCCCAGGTGTTCCCTGGCTTCTGCTGACATAACTCCAACTTCTGCCTCCATTGTGTTTGATGTGTTCTCCCCATCTTTTATCTCTTACATTAGTTTTCAAACTGAAGTGTATAAACTTATTTTTTGAGAGAGAGATTTTTGCTATAGGGCACATGTACTCACCAGAGAGAGACAGACAGAAAGTGAGAAATCACACCCCAGGGGATAGCCACACCACAATTTCTTCTCCTTCCCATCTGTCTCCCTCCCTCTCTAGTTCTTATAAGAACACAAATCATATTGGATCAACAACCCAACCTATCCAGTATGAGTCCATCTTACCTACTTTCATCTGTGACAACCCTGCTTCCAAATAAGGTCACACTCTGAGGTATTGGGGGGTTAGGACTTCACCATTTCTTTTTAGGGGACTCAAGTCAACCTCCAACATCATTTCTGAAGCAGAACTACTGAAGTAGACAGGGCCTCAGATGTCATCGGTGTGCTCTCAGCGGCTCTGTCGGATCATCTCTGGGTGTCGTTCATGCTCCCAAACTCATTCTCACTCTCTCGGCACCAAAAGGGTGAGGCTGCAGCAGCTCGGGGCTACTCAATACTGTGGAAAGGGTTCTTCTCCCCTTCACTCAGGTCAGGAGCTCCTGGGAAGATGCCACTGAAATGTCACTTGTCTGGTCCTAGAGTGTTCACCTGGGAGAGAATGGCAACTTCTGAGTCTGGAGTCGGGAGAGGATAGTGCTCCCCACCCCCACAAGATCATGGCAGCCTTGATACGTCCACCAGGGCATGTGAGCTCCGTGTAGCCGGTCCAACTTGTGTGGACTTCAGAATTGACTCCCCTACTTTGAATGCAGCATTACAAGCATGTATTAATTGTAAAGGATTCTTGTCTTGACTCACTTTTAATGTGATTTTGTGCATGGTTTCCCCCTTTTCTATCCTCTGCTGCATTTGTAGGGATTAAACCACTTTCAGGTTCTAGGAGATAACCTCTGGAGGTTTATTAGATTTTTTTTTTTTTGAAGGGTCAGTGCAGTGAATTTACCTTCAGTCAGAAGCACATAATAACTAGCAATTTAATCTTAAATCCCTGAGGATACCATGGTAGGTAGACCTCAATGACAGGTGTCTTTTGTCTCTTATATTAGCTTTCAAACTAAGGTGTTTAAACTTTTTTTCTTAAGAGAGAGATTTTTGCTATAGGGCATGTATACTCACCAGAGAATGACAGAGAGAAAGTGAGAAATCACTCCCCAGCATGGGGTGGCCACGCTGCAATCTCTTGTCCTCCAATCTCCTCTCAGAATCTTGGGCACGCATGCACATGCACCTGATGTGAGTTTTAAACTACCCAGTCCGGGACTTGAACTGTGGTCAACTATGTGGGAGTCCAATGACATTACCATTATGCCATCTGCTGATCCCTGAAATGTTTAAACTTTAAACAGGATCACACTGATGTAGAAATAGTCTTAAACTCTGCTAAGTGGCCTGTTGGAGGCCTGCTTCCTGTACTTTGAATGCCTGTGGTACATATTTTCTTCCTATATTTGTGGTAAGAAAATACACTGTTTCATTTCAACTTAATGAATGACTTCAGTCATTACCAAAACAGATCATAACTCAAAATGCTCACTTGACTTTTTAAATATGTTTGTCCCTGGCTAATATTGAAAAGTAACTTTCTTATTCCCTGATTCTGCTCTGAGCAACATCGAGAAAGGCACCCACAGTTGCTAACCTGTAGATCCAAAAAGAGATGTTCTTTTTGTCAGTGAGCCTGACAACCACCCCTTGGGAATAGTCATTTGAGCGACGGCATCGTGTGAAAACTCTTCAGGCCTGTGATGACATTTTCAAGAGTGTCTCTATCTTGGAAATTTGCAACATGACCCAAACTTGGCACAGCTCAGTAGCTAACTAGACGCTGCCAGGGCTCTAATCCTTACTCTGGCTCTGGCAGTGGATATACAATAGTTCTTGAGAGTGTTGGGTTCATCCCCTGTCATGGTAAAATGAATCGTTTCTGTCTGTCAGTTCAGTTCTTTCATTCCAGGTTTACGAGGGATACCCTTTGCTCTTACCAGCTACCAGGATCAGTGAGGGAGTCTGAATTCACATGGACCCAGAGCACCCGTGTGCAGCCTGAGTTGGGCTTTTATTGTTGATCACTTGCTATAGGTTAGGAAGGGGTGAGCTGAAGCATGTCGACTTAATGAAATTGCCGTGATGTGATATAAACCAGCTTGGGATAAATTGAGTGTGAAATCATTCCTGCCGGATGTTGCCTGCCAGTGAGTGTTTCTTTTCTTTCTTTCTTTTTTTTTTTTTTTGTGATCATTAATTTTGCTTGATCTAAGAGGTGATAGGATATTGGCTGTTAGAAATAAAGCTAATTTCTTCCTGTGCTGAACCATTGCAGCATATGTTGAGGACATTCGAAACACATTTTTCCAAGATAACAGCATTTCTGCAATGAAGAACCGTATTCTCCTCCCTTCTCTTTCTAACTTGTCTTTAATTTTCTCTCTCTCAATCCACCGTGTGCATCAGTTAAATGTACAAAGAGTATGAAATGAACTTTCGGCTGATCGTTGTACCTAGAAAATGATATAGGAAAGTAACCTCAGGAGAACTATCTGGCTAAGTTCCTCATAGATTTAAGTTTCCTGCATTTTGTTTGGTTTGTTGGGGACAGGACGGATGGATGGAGTAGCACAGGTACATCTTCTTGACTGTCTCATGAGTGATAAGAAAAAGAAGACTTGCAGGACCAGCGGTTGGTTTAGTGGCTATGTCACTTGGCTACCATGTAGTCGACCGTGGTTCAAGTTCCAGACCCAGTGGCTTAAACTCACACTGTGTGCGTGTGTGTGTGTGTGTGTGTGTGCTCAAGATCCCAAGAGGAGAATGAAGGAGAAGGGATTATGGTGTGCCCATCTCCGCTGGGGGGCGATTTCTCACTTTTGTCTCTCTGTTTCTCTCTTTCTGGTGAGCGCACACACCCTATAGCAAAAACCTCTCCGATAAAAAAAGAAAAAGGCTTGAGTTTTGCTATATACAGTAACAAAGGTGCGATTCTGCTTTCATTTGTTTCTTTTCTCCCATGACTGAGAGAGAGAGAGTAGGACAGACAGCACCCTCTACAGGGTCTTGACATCACAACCCACCTGCAGCCATCCTGGATGGTGGGGATGCCTGTGCTCAGTGTATTCAGGGAGGTCTCCAGATGCGAACCTCGAACCTTCCCAAGTGGGTCAGCCTTGCAGAGGGTCATATTTACTACAATGCCACCATCTGGACCCAGATTCTGCTATCTTTCTAACCCCAGTTTACAGGTTGCATCTTCCAGGAAGTTTTTCCTGGTCCCTTAAATCATATTGAACCACTTGAGGCAGGGCCAGTCTTTCATTCAGTGAATGCAGCTGGGCGCTTACTCCTCGCACATACTAGGGATGCAGCAGTGAATAAGGCTCCTACCTAAAGGCTTTTGGCCTCCATGGAGACAGGCCTCTGGTTCCAAGCAAATGCAGCTTGTTCTAATCTACACTAGGTATTCAGCATGAGCGCATTGTACTGGACGGTAACACATTTTCTTTCCCTGGGGCACTAATTCTGTTCTTCCTTACACAGAGGAGAAAACATGGTTTTGTTCAGGCTCCTGCCTTTAATAGACTCATTCTTTTGAGAATAGGTAGCTCCCTCCAGGAAGAGTCATCTTGTGCTCAGCACGGCTGCCTACAGCAAGGAAGTGGTGGCAGCTTCACTGTCCTAATTGGACAGAAGGAGATTGACTTGTCTTAGATGGACATTGTCCAGGCCTTTCTGCTCCAGGAAGATGCTGAGCGAGCATCTGTCCCCTGAGATTGTTTGTTGATCAGAAGGTGATGCCACTGTGTCAAGTTTATGAGAAGGGCAGAGGAGCCGTGTTGAATCCAACAAGAAAGGGAAGTTTTTTTTAAAACTTCATGATGCTCCAGCCGCTGGAAGAGAGAACTGGAGAAAACAGAGTTGTTTTTTCTACTGGGAGTTGGGAGCATTCTCCACAGGTGACCCATTTGTCACATCCTGAAAGAGTTAGAATTACTCTTTGCCAAGAAATGTACTGGGAGCAAAAATTACAGGAAATAGGGCTATTCTAGAAAGAAATAAGAGGGGGTATAAGAATAATTTTTAAAAGGAAAACAGAACTAGAAAGTGGCATGGTGGTTAGGGGGCTGAATTTTCCCCATGGCTGATCATACTTTGAGTCCTAGACCAAGAAGATTGAAAATCACACCAGGCACGTGTGTGCACACGTGTGCATGCCCAAGTCCCACGAGGAGAATGGAGGAGAAGGGATTGTGTCATTGCCATCCCCCTGGGAAGTGGTTTCTTACTTTTTCTGTCTGTGTCCCTCTCTGGTAAGCCCACATACCCTATGCCAAAACCATAAATAAATAAATAACAATCTCAACAATATAACTTGCTCTTAAGAATTAGTTCTTTCATTGCTCTAACTAGGCAGTGGGCATTTATTTATTTTGAGAGTTTTCTTGCTATAGGGCACATGCGCTTACCAGAGATGAAGAAACAGAAAGTGAGAAATCCCCCCTCCAGGGAGATGGCCACACTACAATCCCTTCTCCTCCATTCTCCTTTTGGGATTTTGGGCATGCATGCACTTGTGTCCCGCATGAGTTTTAAGCCACCAGGTCCAGGGCTCAAACTGCAGTTGACTATGTGGGAGTCCAGCGACATAACCATTACGCCATCTGCTAGTCCCAACAGCTGGGCTTTTTCTTAGCCTCCTGCCATTAGAGTAACTGGCGGGCATTGCTTGAGTTCAGCCGCCTTTGCCAAGGAGTACTGGGGCACCTTTACCTCAGAACTCAAGTGGTCCCATGGCCTTGAGGCGCAATGCACACTTATCAGGCCTTGTCACACAGCCAAATGCTTGGAAGGTTTTATGAGAGAGATGTGACTGCACAAAATGGAGATTAGAGTTCATAAAATCACTGGTATGTAGCTCGAGCTGTCATCTGGGTCCCAGCCTCCAGCCCTGGTACGGTCACTGGATTCCCCTCTGAAAATCCCCTGTCACCTGACTGCCACTGCGACTGGTGTGGCAGGTGTGGCTGGCAGAGTGCCCACCTGCTCAGCACTCCTGCTTGTCCTGGCTCCCGGCCCCAAAGACTGCCCTTCCAGAGAATTCCAGAGGACTGGGGGCAGGGCAAGCACCCACCCAGCATGTAGAGGTCTGGAATGTAAATTGTGTGCCTCTCTCTTTGCAGGATACTGAAATTCTTTGGTTGTCATCCAAAAGTATGATCCTTGCCTTAAATATACTCTCGTGTGGGGCGTAGCCTAGCCTGGGGTCCTGAATTCTTTTATACATCTCCCCTCCCTTTTAAAATGTATTTTTCACTCTGTTTTTAATTCCTTCTGACCATTAGGACTGATATCCCTCCCCGAAGCTCCCAGTGAAAGTTTAGAATCTGTGCTTAGTCAATTCCAGGCTGGAAGCATAGTTGTTTGTTAAAGGGAGCGGAGTCTAGCCACAATGGGAGAGGAAATCGGACAAGGATGTTTTTAAAAGCAAGCTGTGTTTTTCTGCCTGCTCCAGTATTGGTTCCCACCCTGAAGGCCTCTCTAACCCTAGGGAAGAAAAAATATTTTTAGTCTGATAGTGTACTGTAGACAGTCCAGAGCTGAACCATCTGTAAAACAGTCTGGATAACTCAGAAGAATGGTTTTAATGGCAGTAACTTACAAGGAATCACCCAAGATTCCAATACCAAGAAACCAACTATGTACAGAGCTCTGTGTCCTACTGAATTCCCTTGAAGTCCCTTAAGACTCTTTAAAATTTTTTATACATTTGTTCACTGTATATCATTACAGCTTACAGAATGAATTTTCTCAGCATGAATACACAGCATACTAGTCCAGTTAAAGATATTATATCACACACATTATCACAACAGATAATTTTCCATTTTTGTGTCCCTTGTTTTGTTTCTTTCTTTTTTCCTCTTGATTTCCTTCTCTCACCCCCATTTCCCACCCTCCTCCCACACTATCTCTCGTATCTGCAGTTGTTCTCCATGCTTTTCTATCTTCTAATATTTCAGTGTCAGCCATAGAGTGTGCAGACATTCAGTATATATTAAGTGGGGACATACAATGCCTGCCTTTCATAGTCTAGCTTGCTTTTATAATAGAAATAGTGATGGTGCCAGCAGATGGTGTGGAGGTTAAGGCAGCTTTTATAGAAAGCTGAAGGGACCAGCAGATAGCGTGGAGGTTGAAGCCATTGGATCCCACATTGCTGACTGCATGGTTTGAGTCCAGGGCCTACAAACTTGAGAATCTTACCAGGTACATGTATGTGTATGCCCCAAATCCCAAGAAGAAAATGGAGGAGAAGGGATTGTAGCACCCCCCTAAGGGGAGATTTCTTATTCCTCCTCTCCATCTCTCAAAAAGAGAGAAAAAGAAATACTGAGGAAGGAAAAATAGTAGTATTGGACTGACGGATAATTCCTGGAGGAAGCATAGGTATCGCAGCACCAGAATATGCTTTAGAGATAGCAACTTGGTGAAGGAAAGCATTTGACAAACTGAAATCTCACTGTAATGGGACAGTCCATTTGACGCATACTATTTAACAAGTGCATCTTTAATTAAAAAAACAAAAACAAACTACCTTTCGTATGTTTCCTCCAATTTCCAAAGTCATGACTAAGAAATATAAGGAACTTGTCCTGTTATCTCGTACTGCCATACTCCTTCCCCATCCCTGTTCCCACCAAGTACATTTGATTATACCATTTGGCCACTGGAAAATGTGTATTGACAATTGATTCTCTTGGAGCAACAGGTGTGGAAAAAGTCCTTTGGATTGCTGTTATTGTACATTCCTGACTCTGGTATACTATTGTGTTGGAAAGACCAGGAATGGGATAATGAGTAATAAGAAACCTGAAGTTTTTTTTCTTGCACAGGAGATAAACATTAATCTAATTGGGTTAGATTGCAAGAGTGTCAAACTTAAAGGCCAACATTTATGTTGGTGATATTAAAAAAAGAAAGGGTGTAAAGACTTTGACCTTGAGCGTAAGGGTGGTGTGTGAGTTTGGAAAGCAAGTCTGTGTTAAGCCAGAGCATAATGATTTTCTCATTGTTCCTTGTCTGAAACTATGCTAATATTTTTTACCACATGCAGAGCAGCAATAACCCCTTTAACTTCTTCAGTATTCATTTTAACATTCCATTGGATTCTGAGTCTCTCCCTCTTGGGCTCAACTTCCTGAAGAGACTCCTTTAAAATTCTTTTCAAAGTAGCAGTTATTTGGAAAGAAAATGACCTAGAATCATCTGGTGTTTTGCAACCTTCTTCATCCTCATCCTGTGTTGTGTTACTCAAAGTGAATGCACAGATAATTAACATTTCTTTTATCTACACAGCAACCTTGCAAGCTAGGCAAAACCAAAACTTTCATACCCTTTTAACATGATGGGAACATACAGCTTTTAGTAGCCTGAGGTCTTTTCGGAAAGTGCAGAGGACCTGGGGCAATTAACAGCTGAGTCCCAGTATATGCTGAAAGTTCAGTGCAGAGTCCAAACTAACAGGTTTCTCAAAAGTCCACCTTTTTACTATTCCTGACATTGCTCATATAGAAAGTAGGTAGTTTTTTAACATGTTTAAAACAAACCAGTGAACTTCCTCTTCAGGAGACCCCAGAGACCCAGGTCTCTTTCTTGTCCACAGTTTCAAGTTATCATCCTTTAAAAGAGTTGCTATTTTTCAAGGGATAGCCATACAAAGACCCTTTGAATCTTACCTAGGTGGTCAGCTTCTGTACTCCCTCATGATAATTTGTAGAAAGAGAAAAAGGGCACTTATTATTTTTAAGCTAAACAAACCATCCAAGTAATTTCTAGTCCTTTTGGGTTTTGACATGTAGCAGGATGTGGGAAGAATAGACAGCAGACTATATTTAAGAAAAAGAAAGAAAGGAAGGAAGGAAGGATGGACCTTCGATTTGAACACTAACTGTAGCTTAAGAGGCTTTTCTTAACCCATAAATAGGCATTAGAATAGTAGAGTACCGTATGAGGCATTGGGTGGATTAAATAGGAACATACTCTCTAAACATTCAATTACAGAACAAATGGAAAGGGTGTTATGGTCAATTTAAAAAATTGATAAGGGAAGAAGTATTTGAGCCCAATCATCAGAGGAAAAAAATTAGATCTTTTAGTAGCCATTGAAGTTCTTAAAACTTCCAAATCCAATTCTTTTTTACTACTTCCAGTGGGCTTCCATCATGACTCAAAAAGCCACTTAGCTTCATTTCAAACACAGAAAAATCCAGTCATTGCAATGCCAACCATTGTTTGCAGATTTCAAGTCAGTTTAGGAATTAAATAAGGGCGTTGTTTGCATTCCATTCACATCTCTCCATCAGTTCAAAGGCTACTAGCAACCGAAGAGTGAAGATGAAAGAAGGATTGAAAATTGCTCAATGGTACTCTGGAGGTCCTAGAATAAAGGATATCTGATGGGATTAAACTGCAGAGCTTTTACTCAGAGATCATTTTATAAAAGATCATTCCCTTCATAAGGTTATAAACACACTTTGGAGAATCCATTTGGCAGAGTGCTTTTAATATGATTCTTCTTACTTAATTCCTTCAAATTCCTCTTGGATTAAAATTGTAATACAAGCAAAAACTACTTGGGACAACTGTTGGCAGTAGCTACCGAAGTGGAACATAAACATACCCTACAACCTTGCTACATACTGTCTACTCCTACATATGTGTACAATTGGAATGTGTGTATCATTCAACCAAGATATGGGCAGGAGTTTTCACAGCAACACTCTAAAGCAGTCAAAACTTTTAAGCTACCTAAATGTCCATCAAGAGTAGCATGGATAAATGATATGTATTAGGTTGTCATCCAAAACCATGATGCATTTTTACATAGAAAAATAGGTCATGACTTTCCTGACAACCTAATAGTGTATTTATACAAAGAACTACTATGCAATCGTGAGATTTAGTGAAGTATGACCATATATAGTATTATAGGTCATTCTTGCAAAGTGTTGTGTGAAAGAAGCCAGATGTACCCCATTGATGTAACTTCCATTGACGTAAACTTCAAAATCATGTAAATCTAGTGTAAGGAGTTAGAAGTCAACCTAGTGACTAGAAGACATAGTGACCAGAACAGGACAGAACAGGACAGGACAGGCTTATTGGTGCAAATAATATTCTTTTTGTTTTATTTGGTTGCATTTGTGAAAATTCATTGAGCTGTATACTTAGGATTTGTGAATTTTTTCTCAGTATTCATTATTTGTCAATGAAGAATTTTACTTAAAAGGAAAAAGATAAAGGCATACCTCTTTTTCCCACCAAACAAGGTGGGGAGAAAGTATATGCAAGACTTTCTGCTTACTCTGTAAGAAATAACAATCTGATATATAATTATGCATATTATATTTATGAAGCACAACATACTTTGATACACATATGCATTATATAATTAATTAGCATATCTCTCACCTTAAACATTGTGCAATACATTATAGAATAAATACTTCTATTTGTATTCTTTTTTTTTTTTTTCATACCAGTCATCTTTTATTGGCTGTGAATTCTCGACTGGGTATGAAAGTACTCAGCAAGATCCTTTGGAGGGGTGCCAAACCAAGGAGATGAAGGTCTGGTTCGGTGTATGACCTCCATGCTGGCCCTCTTCAGTGGTATTTACGTCGCCGCTTGTATTTGAGTTCCTTATAGGAAAGGCAGTAGCTGAAGAGCACGGAAGCGGCCAGCACCATAGAAACCCCAGCAACACGCCCTTTCTTCACGTTGACGTCCTTGTTGTAATACCGGTAGTAACCTCTCTGAAATGCTCCAGCAATGCCTTTAGGGGTAAATTCCCGCATCAGTATCCAGCTTGGCAGCTCCCCGAGTTTGACATCCGTGAGTTTCTTTTCCTTTACTGGTACGACTGACGCCATCTTGGAGTCCTGGTGTCCGCTCTGTATTCTTTAACTAAAAGTTGAGAGAGAGTCTATAAACTCATAGAAGATCTGCTTTGCCAGGAGCTTCCCTCATTAACTGAGCTACTGGGGCTTGGTCAAGGTACATGAAGGACCCAGTGGCTCTGAGTATTCTGTGGAGTTGGACGGACTGAGTTTAGATCTCAGCTCTATCCCTGACTAACTGAATTACATTAGGTGATTTTTTAATCTCTCTCTAAACTTTGTTTTCCTCATCTGTTAAATGGGCACAACACCTACCTCACAGTATTGCTAGGATAGTCAGATGGGATAGGGTTTGTGAAGTGGTTAGCATGGCCTCTGGAAATAAGTAAATATGGAAATTATAGCTGGGGCAAAGAAATTCAGTTTTTACTTCTCTTTTGGCCGCAGTAATTGTTCAAGGAGTGATTGCTAATCAATTTAGAAGTTTTCTGACAATTTCTGTTCACATATTCATTCACTGGGCATTTCCAGGGTACTTGCTATGTAGGAAGAAAGACGTCCTAGAGTTATAAAGATATGGATGGGGGCAAGGAGATGGTGTAATGGTTGGGGTGCTGGACTCCCACATGGCTGACCATGGTTTGAGTCTCAGAATTGGCAACTTACTTTCTCACTTTCCCGTTCTCTCTTTCTGTCTCTCTCTGCTCAAATGGAAGGAAGGAAGGAAAGAAAGAAAAAAATAGAGAGATAGATACAGACATGTGGCTCATGTCTTTAGAGGATTATAATCTAGTGAGAAAGGGAGGGAAAAGCTCGTCTGCCCTGATTGGTACCAGATAATTTGCTACCAGCTTACCTTTGGTTATTTAATTTTTATAACAATGCTACATAGTAGGTTTTCTTATGCCAATTTTCATAGGTGAAAATGTAAGTCCAGAAAAATGGCCTGGCCTCGTCGTTTGAAAACACCAGAATATAGATGATTCCCTTGGTTCCCCATCCATCTATTTCCACTCTGATGTACAGGGTGGGTGGGGCAGACAGTCCAGCCACAGTAACAGAAGACAACATTAAACACCTGTTAGGAGCCTAAGGGAGATGAGGTTAATTTCCAGTACAGAGATCCATCTTGATCAGTTGCAGATTTGTGTTTTGCTTTTAGTGTAGTTATTTTCTTTGTCTTAAATTTTGGCAAACTATGCAAAATAAATTTTAGTAAAACATTTTCTCCTGAATCACCATAATCATATAGAATTTCATATCATACAGGAATTTTTACCTAGTTGCCTAAGATTTCTGAAACAAGAAGTAGTGTGGCATGGTGGTATTGGTATACAAACATTGACTTGGTGCCCAAAGATCTGGGACATTTGTGAGTTCTGCTACTTAGTTTATGACCTTGATCTTGGCATAGCAAGCCAGTCAACCTCAGAGCCTCAATTTGAGCTCCATAAAATAAGAAAAATGATGTTAATTTTATAAGGTCAGAGAAGAATCTAATTAAATGTTGTGTATTAACCCATGCAGCAAAGGAACCACCTAGAGAGATTCATAGTAGGTGCATAGTAGCTGCATCAAGGTTAAGGTGGGAGTCCAGGTTCTTCGTTAACTTCTCATACTGACGTGGGCAAGTGACCTCATCTCTCTGCAGTTGCATTTCTCCTTTTATCCAGAGGGAATGTCAATTCTTCTGAAGTCAGAGAAGTAATGATTAGATTAGCAAACCTTTTTTTTTTTTTTTAAATCCCTTTGAAAACTTTTAGAGCTTCATCAAGTGCTAATAGTGGGTTGTCAGAAAAGTCATGACACATTTTTGCATAGAAAAACACAAAAAATACATCATGACTTTTCCAACAACCCACATGACATATGTATATCTAACTATCTATATATGCAGGGATATTTGGTTTTAGAAAAAGACTCCATATTTATTTTTTTTTCTTTGCTATAGGGCGCATGCGCTCACCAGACAAACAGAGAGAGACATAGAGATAGAAAGTGGGAAATCACCCCCCAGGGGGTATGGCCATGCCACAATCCCTTCTCCTTCACTTCTCCTTCATTCTCCTCTCGGGATCTTGGGCATACACACACACGCGCCCAGCGTGAGTTTTAAGCCACTGGGTCCGGGAAGCGAACCGTGGCCGACTACGTGGGACACCAGTGACAGCCATTATGCTAACTGCTGGTTCCCAAGACTCCATATTTCAAAAGAGCTTTCTGAGGGACTTTGGACTTCTAGAAAGAAATAAATGTGAGGCCAGCAGGTGGCATGTGGTTAAGAGGCTGGACTTCTATGTGGCAGATCATGGTTTGAGTCCTGGACCTGGCAGCTTGAAAATCACAGTGGGTACATGTGCGTATGTGTCAAAAATCCTGAGCAGTAACTAGAGAATAAGGGGTTGTGGTGTGGCCATTCCCCCTGGGGAGTGATTTCTTACTTTCCCTCTCTGTCCCTCTTGGTTTCTCAGTCTCTCTCTGGTGAGTGTGCACACCCTATGGCAAAAACCTAAAAAGAAAAAAGAAATGAATGTATGTTTCCTCATTGTTGATAGTGAATAGAACAGTTTATCTGCCATCCTGGTCAAGTTTTCATCACCCTCTCTTCCTTCCCTGTTTTATTTTTTTTTAATGGCCATGTCTATTATACAGTAATAATTTGAATGCAATTAGTTTACTCATTATAAGTATACAGTTTGATTATTTTATTCCATTTATACAATTGTGCAACCACGACCACAGTGCAGTTTTAGAATGTTCCCCCCCCCAGACTGACTGCTCATTTCTAGTTACTTCTCCTTCCGTCCAGCTCCCTCCCGTCTCTATTCCCAGCAACCACTGACCTACTTTATTTCTTTAGTGTTGCCTTTTCTAGAAATTTACTATACATAGAACCAAACAAAATAGAGTCTTCTGTGCCCAGCTTCTTTCACTGAATCTAATATTGAGGTTCATCTGTGTTGTTGCATGTACAGGTAGTTCATTCCTTTTTGTTGCTTAGCAGTAGTTCATTATTTGACTGTTTCACATTTCATGTGTCTGTTCACTAGCTGAGGGTCATTTGGATTATTTCCAGTGTTTGGCTATTACATATAACACTGCTGTGAACTTTCACATGTAAGTTTTTATGTGGACCTATGTCATCATTTTTTGTTTGTTTGTTTAGTTTGATACCTAGGAGTGGAAGTGCTGGGTTGCATGATATAATTATATTCAGATTTTTTTTTCCTTTTTTTTTTTTTTGAAGAGATTTTTGCTATAGGGCGTGTGTGCTTGCCAGACAGACAGAGAGAGACATAGAGACAGAAAGCGAGAAATCACCCCCCAGGGGGGGAATGGCCACGCCGCAATCCCTTCTCCTCCATTCTCCTCTCGGGATCTTGGGCACGCACGCACGCACATGTGCCTGGCGTGAGTTTAAGCCACCGGGTCCGGGACTCGAACTGCGGTCAACTACGTGGCATTCCAGCAACATAGCCATTACGCTAACTGCTGGTCCCCAGATTTTTGAAAAACTGTCAGAGGTTTACAGAGTAGCCATATGATTTTTCTTTCCTACCAGCAGAGTATGCGGGCTCCGTTTCTCCACCTTCTCAACACTTAGTAATTTTTAATTACAGCCATTGTAGTGGGTGTATAGTGCTATTTCACGGTGGTTTTAATTTTTTTTCCCTATAATGATTAATGCAATTTAAAATATTTCCATGTACTTATTAGTTACTCGTGCATCTTCTTTGATATAGTGCCTATTTTACCGTCTTGTGCCCAGTTTTTAGGGGGTAGTTTGGCCTGTCAGTGTTGAGTTGTAAGAGTTCTTCATGTAATCTGAATACAGATACTTTTTCAGCTACATGACTTATAGAAATTTTCTTCCAGTTCATGACAGCTGTTTCCATTTTCTTTATTTTTTTCTCCCAAGTCTATTTATTTATTTCATGAGAGAAAAAGATAGAGATAAAGAAAGATACCCCCAGTAGGGTCTTCATGATGCACTCTACTCCCACTCTCAGCCAGGCCAAAGTATAGGGAGGTATGTGCATATCCCATGTGCTCAGGTATGTCCTGGGAGGTCACCCAGGACTTTTCCCATGTTGGTCCAGTTGCACTACCACTGCACCACCACCTACCTGGTCCTTTCCATTTAAGATTTATTTATTTTTAAATTTTATTTCTATTTGCTATAGGGCATGTACTCTCACCAGAGAGAGACAAAAAGAGAGAGGGAGGAAAGGTGAGAAAGCAAGTCGCCAGGCCCAGGACTCAAACCACGGTCAGCCGTGTGGGAGTCTAGCACCTTGACCACCATGCCACCTGCTGGCCCTCCCTTTCCATTTTTTAATGATATTTTTTGGGGAGAAAGCTATCTTAATTTATACGACGTACAATTTATCATTATTTTCTTTCATAGGTCATGCTTTTGGCGTAATAGCTAAGAAATATTTGCCTAAACTAGGATCACAAAGATTTCCTTCTACTTTTACCTATAATTTTTCTAGAGCTAGCATTTAGATTTAGGTCTATGATCTAGCTTGAATTAATTGTCGTATATGGAGTGAGGTAGGAGCTTACTTAGATATGAATATTCAACTGTTCCAACATCATTTTCTGGAAGGACTTCCCCTTCTCCATCAAAATGTCTTGGCACTTTGTTGAAAATCAGTTAACTGTAAATGTGTGGATTTATTTCTAGACTCTCTTCCACTGATCTATACGTTTATCCCAGTGCTAGCCCCATGCTGTCTCGATTACTTACAGCTTTCTAGTAAGGTTTGAAGTCAAATAGTATACATCTTTCAACTTTATCCTACTCTTCTTGTCCAAAAGTCTTTTACCCTTCCAGGTCCTTTGCATTGCCATGTAAATTTTAGGATCAAATTGTTGGTTTCTACAAACAATTGTACTGAGATTTTGTTAAGCTTTGCACTGAATCTATAGATCAGTTTAAAGAGTTGGTCGAGTCCTTTAGCAGTGTACACATTTACAAATATGGTTTCTACAGCACTGTTAAATCGCAAAGAATGTTTTGAAGTTTTTATACATAGTTCCTGTTTCCTCATTTCCTTTCAAAGAACTATGTAAAGCCGGTATGCATTCACCCCAAAATGATGCACCCTTTTTAAATTTCTTACCCTCATCAAGGAAGGGAGTTACTGCTCTCTTTTATGTTGTGAGCAGGTGGTCAAAAGAAACTAGACCATTAGAGGATAGTGATTTAGCTTTCTCTAAGCTAGTCTCCTTACTTGGAAAGACAAGCTGCCAACCCTCCTTCTGACACATACGTGTTTGGAGCGGAGTCTGTGAGCTCAGAGGAACCGCATTTGGTAAAGCAGTGGGGCTGTGGTATTTTCTCCTCTGCACATTAGCTTTGCACAGACTTGTGTAGTGCCCTGTGGGCTTTGTGAAAGCTGTCTGGGCAGACTGATTTATTCACCTTTGCCTAGGATGTGAGCTTTAGGCCAAGGCACACCCTCATTAGCCTGTCCATCTGTGGCGCTGCATCAGGAAAACAGTCTCCTGGAACAGGTGAGTGTTCAGCCTGGAGATCAAGCTGGACCAGTTACATTAGAAACCTCTCCCACTTCAGGGAGAAAAAACAGTGGATGCAAAAAGGCTGAGTCAGCCCCAGCAGCGCCTCTCTGCAGAAGTAAACAGGGAACTTGCGTGATTCTGCCTCTCCCTTCCCACCCATGCACCTGCCAGATAAGCAGCACAGCCTTGTTACTCCCTTCGACTTCCTCATCTCTCATCAGGGTTGGGGTTTTGGTACAATCCAGGCTGGTGTTTCACCAGTTCATAATGATCTCCTAGATTCATTTCAGTGCTTACAAATTTTTTAAAAAGCTGATTTTAGGGCCCCATCTCAAAGATATTTAGCCCATCTTTAAAAGGTTCCTTGGGTGTTGCTTGTGCACAGTAAGGTTAGAGAACTCAGAGTTTAGGCCAACATAATGTGCTCCAAGAGCTGTGTTTGGAGAGGCTTGGGTGTCAGAAAGCAATTTGTTTATTCCTTTGGGGATAATAAGCACCATCTCCAAATCCAATTAGATCTTGAAAAAACTAGACCTGGACCTTAGACCTTGGCAATTTAAGTTCCCCTATGGAAATGACTTCATTCAGTGATCTTCAGGCTACGCCCTTGGTATCTCTCAAGGGTCTGTAGAAGAAACAGTAACTTGAGCACTTCTACCATCCGTAATTATTATGAGAGATGTTTTTCCTGTTCGTAACTGAGGTTCCCTGTATGACAATTCCCTTGCAATTTTTAGGATGCAGTTTAACTTGGTCTTTAAACATGTGGGCCTGGATTCAAGCCTCTTGAGTTTGAAGCCTACTTCTGTCTTCTGGAAGCTTTGGAGGAAGGGTGGTAAAAATAATTTAGTTTATCTCTTTATTTTTATTTTTCCTTTCTATTTCTTATATTAGGCCATGAGAAAAGTCATGACATATTTTTGCATAGAAAAACATAAAAAAAATACATCATGAGTTTTCCAATCACCCTATCGAACAAGACCATAAAATAGCTCCTACCTCGAAGGACGAGCTGCTGGGAGACAAGCCACTGAAAGCAGCAGTCCCTGATCTTTTTTGGTATCAGGCGTCCAGTTTTTGAAAGACAATTTTTCTTTTCTTTTCTTTTTCTTAAATTTACAATATAATGGGTTTGTATTTAATATAGTACTTCTCACCATGGGAATGTAACCCAGTCAATTAACTAATATATAAAGTTTTTTATTTACATTAAATCTCCTCTCCATTTCAAAGCTAAGATAAAGGTTTTTTTTTTCATTAAATATCTTTTCCATTTTAATATTAGACACACTGAATGCATTTTTCTAAACTTTTGTCCTCCAGAGATTAAAGTTCCAATTTCTGGCTCATTGATATCTAAGTACAATATGAACTTGAGAGATAACAAAACAAAAGTCCAATAAAAATACAGAGATAGGCTTCTCATTAGTTCAGGGGACAGTGATCACAATGGAACAGTTGGCAACATCCCTAGATTCTAAGCAAGAACTTCTTTATTTCATGTGCTTGAGAATACCAAGACTATGAAATATTACTTATGTAAATGTTAGCCATCTTACTTCTTTGTCCTCCTTTTTAATCAGCAAACACAAATTATAGGCTGCATTTTTAAGGGCATTAATTGTTGTAAAAAAATGTTTTTTGCCACTAAGACATCAATTTGTCCCCATTTTGGGGGAAAGAGCTAAGAATATGAAACTACTCTGTACCATTTGGGGGACCTTTCAGACCTGGATGCTCAGGCTGAGCTTCAACTGCACAAAGGTTTTCAGAGCGCAGCTTGATTCAGGAGGCCCTTCAGAGTCCTAGCTGTCCATTTCTCTCTTGTGCACGTACACCTAAGCAAGCGCAAATGCCTGTGATGCTGAGGACCACCCCTGACAAGAGCACAAGGGCAGCTACAGCTTCCACTGCTTCCACAACAGGCCGCACCCAAAGCAGTGAGAAAAGCCCTAAGACCAACTGTGTTCGAAGTGAGGTCATGATGTTGGGATCTTGAGGGCTGAAGGTTCCAAAGACATGGTATACATCTACAATCCTATCTTAGTTGAGATATTCCCTTCCTGGAGCTCGGATGCTAAGACTAAAAGGTTCCACAGGACACCACCTCCCAGGAAGCAGCCATTACAGGAATTAGCAGACAGTTTTTCTGTGGACCAGGTCAGAAGTGATGGTTTGGGGATGATTCAGGTGCATTGCATTTATTGTAAACTTTATTATTATTGCATTGCAATAATAAGGACCAGTACTAGTCTGTGGCCTAGAGGTTGGAGAACCCTGCTTTAAGTATTTGGAACTTCAGCCTACAATGACCATTAATCATTTAGACCTTCCCTTTCTAGTGACAACTGTATGTGGCCATTTTTTTTTTTAAACAGCGAGACTTTTATGGCTCATCATTTTCTTGTTGGCCTCACCTACAAAGAAGCTCACATCACCATAAACACATTTGCCTGAGTTGAGGGTCTTTTGATTTTTAGAGTTTTCAGTCAGTTATGTTTAAATCATGGCCATCTCAAATTAGCATATGCAAGTCCTTTCTGGAAGTAGGCAGGGCTTAATGTATAAATGGATGAAGACTGACCTCCAGGATCATCTTCCAGGGCCCCAGCACTCACATTAAGAATAAAGACTACAAAAGAAAGGGGATAAGGAGAAACTATTGGGTCATCGAGAAAGTCGTGATGCATTTTTGCATAGACAAAGAAAGAAACATACGTCATGACCTTCCCAACAATCTCATAAAAGGGTAGTGAGCAGCTGAGGTTCCAAGCAGATGATCAGACAAGCAGATGATCTGTCCAGGGATGAGTTCTGTACTTACAGCTCTTTTCTGTGTCCAGCCTCCTATCACAGTAGGTAGGGAGCTTAGTCTGGGCATCAGAATTCTTCCTATCTGACACTATGGAGTCATTGCTTTCACTCCATTGTCTGCCCCTAAGAATGTCCTTAGTCTATTCAAATTGCTTTTCTGGTAACACTGCTATGTGAGCTTGTAGAGGTGAGGGGTTTCACACAGAAACAGAATTTTTCAGCCGAATGGGAGTTGAAGCTGTCTAGTCCTGTGACTAAGAGAAGGTGAGTTAGTCACATGATTGGGGTCCCATGGATAACAGATTAAGGGGGTACTCACACCTCCTGATTCCAAATCTCGTAGCTTTTCCTTTCATCCATGTCCACAATGACTCCCGAGCTCCTTTCCGTCTTCTAGACAATGGATTTCATCAAAACTTTGGTGCTACGCACTGAATTTTGCCTCAGAGTAGATGTTACCTTCCCAGAACACTACTTTGTGTGCTAAAATTCATACTTCAAGTTAGATATTAACCGAATAGCAGTAATAACCACCAACATATGATTTGATCAGCACTATTAAAAATTGTTAACACTTTTGAATGTGTAGGCAGATCATTTGTAACACTCAGCTAAATAAGCACATTGTTCATTGACCGGAGAGTCCGGTGCTAGCTAGCATGTAGTCTTTTAATATGCATTTTTGAAAACGTGAAGTGCAGAAATGAGGTTATGGTTATTTTAAGTAGCGGGATACAAAGACAGATGAAGGATGGTGACAGAGAGCTCTGGTAAGCTCCAGCAGCACATGTGACCTCTCAGGCTCAGATGTAGCTCGAGGTGACAGTTGTGTGCCTGGAGCCAGGCACCAGGTAAGCCTCTGCTCACACAGCTACCGGCCACAACAAACCCCTCTGTGCTTTAATAGTTCGCAATCAGTAGCCTTCTCTCGACAATGAGTTGGAGGTTTATTGTCTGTTGCTTACACGTGGGTGCGGTTCAGTCGTTTGTTTTGCTCATGGTCTGAAATACTTTATTTCTAAAAAAAAAAATGACTCCAATTTAAATTATTTCAATTCAGCTGCATTCAGTTTTGGTTAGTTTGCATATAATTGTGTGCCTGTGTCCAGCTTTGACACTTTTCCTGGCCCTGTGCACAGGGGCTTATCTGTGGCCCATCATGGGTGTCTGTGTAAGGAGAAGTGAAACAGAGCTGGGGGTGCTCACCTATGCAAAGGAGGAGAGGCAGCAGTATCCTTGAACCTCTAACTAGGGAGCCCCTCAGGCCTGCACTGCCACAAAACAGAAAGGCTGTTGAACGGCTGTGAGATTATCTTCTGAGTCTGGCTCACTGACTTTCTTGGCATAGTCAGTTTTGTGGGATGAGACAGATGCATGGATCAAGACTGATGTCCCTGGCAGTAAGATGGGGAAGATGGAGTTCTTTTCTTTTTTTTTTCTTTTTTTTTTTTTGTTTTTTGAATTAATTATTTTCATTTATTATTTTTTAATTTGCTATAGGGCACACGTGCTCACCAGAGAGAGAGAGAGAGTGAGAGAGAGAGCAAGCCACCAGTTTGGGACTTGAACTGGTTGGCCATGTGGGAGTCCAGCACCTTAATTACCATGCCACCTGTTGGTGGGGTTATTTGTTAGCAGTGGGGTTATTTCTTAGCAGTGGTTTTGGTAATTTACAAAGCAAAGTCCTGCCATAGTAGCTTCCATCCATCTAGTGTGACAGTTGGTATGACACACTTAATCTTCTAGGCCTGTCCTCAGGAGAGGGTGGGCATCCAGACGGCCTTCTAGGAGCACCCATACCACAGGAACAAGCCTTCTTTTAGTGAATGGCCTTAGGGCCATCTCTGGAAAGAGAGGGCCAGCTCTGCAAAGAGTGATTATGTCATTGTTCCTGTCTTTCCTGTTATCATCTGTGATGTGTCACCATTTTGCAGATATCGTTTCATCATTCACCCCAGCATCACTATGAACTAGTTACAGCAGTGAGGTAGCTCCAATTTCTGCCTGGTTATCAGTCATCATACTAGTTGCGACCATGTGCTCCAGAGCCAGCCAGCCTGGCATCCCAGAACCACCCCTTCTCACTGTGGGACTGTTACGTTTCCCAAGGCCTCAGCTGCCTCACCTATACAGTAGGGATAATAATGGTTCTTTCCTTCTTAGGTTATCATGACACAAATTGACCAAATGTTGATGAAGTATGTAAACAATAACTGACAGAGAATAATCAAAATGAAAATCATTATCACCACCAGCATCACGACCATCTGTACTTCATGATAGCAATGCCAACAGTTCTAGTACAGGCTGAGGTAAAAACTCAAATCCGGGTAACCTAACTCTAAGAGACATGGACTTTTTTCCTCTTGGTCTTTGGGTTCTTATTACAGAGTGACATCGAAATACATTCCTGTTATGAAAGCTAGAGACCATACAGAAGGCTACAAAGGAAAATGGGAGGGTCATTTCCCTTACTCTTTCTCCCCGCCCCTTTCTCTGTCCAGCACTGACTTATGATGAGCTCATTGGCATGCATTCTTCTCCAAGTGGGACCAACATATAAAATCAACACACATGTACATGCGTGTCCTCTCTGACATAAACACTAATAACAGATCTTGCCTTATACCATGAGGGGGTTAAATAAAATAATGCCTTTATAGCATTTTTAATGTG
Source organism: Tupaia belangeri chinensis (assembly GCF_000334495.1). NCBI lineage: Eukaryota > Metazoa > Chordata > Mammalia > Scandentia > Tupaiidae > Tupaia > Tupaia belangeri. The sequence goes on from NW_006203647.1 coordinate 838,713, forward strand.
GAGCCAGGTAATATACTAGGTTCCTAATAGTCCCCTCAGCAATTACATGAGGTATGTACTATTATTCTACCCATTTTTTATATGTGGATAATTGGAGTGTCAGTTTTACAAGCTCACACAGTACTAAAACTGGATTTAAATCCAGTCAGACTTATGCCAGTGCAACATACTTTTCTTAAAAGTGTATTTCTTCTATGATCTAGAGGTAGAGAGGAAAAGAGAGAAAGAACGAACTCTCAACAGGGTCTTGATGCCACAGTCCACCCCAGCCTCAGTCACCCTGGATCATGGGCATGGGTGGCCTGGCGTACTCAAAGAAATCTCTAGATATGAACCAAGAACCTCACATGTGGGTTGGCCTCACAGAGTGTCACATTTTGTCAGTGTGTCATTGTCTGGCTCCATCACATTTTTGACCACTACTTTATATAACTATATATATTTTTAATTGCCAGAGGGTGTGTGCACTCATGAGACAGAGCCGGAGACAGAGACAGAGTGGAGAAAATCTCCCAATGGGAAATAGTCATATTGCATCCCTTCTCCTCCATTTCTCCATACTGTCAGGATTTGGGGCACACATACATATATGTGTAGCATGTTTTTCCAGCCACCAGGGCCAGGATTTGAACTGTGGTCAGTCACATGGGATCTGGCTCCCTTAACCACTAGACTATAGGGTTAGCCCAATGTGGCTCTTTCGAAGCCACTATGTTTCCACTTGTGTGGTTTTTTTTTTTTTTTCTCCTTGTAATATTAGTATAAACTCATTTTTTTTTTTTAAGAATTATTTAACTTTATTTATTTATTTATTTTGATTTGACCAGAGAGGGACGGACAGAGAGAGAGAGAAAGACAGGGAAAGTAAGTCCAGGACTTAAACCGTGGTTAGCCATGTGGGAGTCCAGCATCCCTAACGGCCATACCACCCTGCCAGTCCCTTTCCTTCTTTTAATGGCTACACATCACTCTATTTTATTTAAAGACTTCCTTAGATTGTTTTCTTTCTCTTGAGTTGTCGGATAAGTCATGATATATTTTTGCATAGAAAAACAGAAAAATGCATGGTGACTTTTCTGACAACCCAATATTTTTGTTATTCTTTGCTGTCATAAAACAGTTGAAATCTTGGGGACCACAGGTGACGTAGTGGTTAAGGGCACTGAACTCCCACATGGCTGACCACAGTTCAAGTCCCAGACCTGGCAGTTTGCTTTCTCACTTTCTCCCCCCACCCCTTTCTCTTTCTCTCACTCTATCCCTCCATGGTCAAAATTTTAAATAAGTAATAATAAATAAAGTTAAATTAAAGTACCAAATCTCTTTGATACATATATGTTTGGGTATACACGTGTGACAAATTCACTAGGGTAGCTTCTGAAAAGTGGAATTTTAAGTCGGGGGGGGGGTCTCTGCATATGAAATTGTAATTGGAACTGCTAAGTTGCCCTTCAACTGTGTATGAGAATTCCGATTCCTCACATTAGACATCTTCCTGTCCTGCCAATTTGATCAATGAGAGTATTCTTTTCAAAATTATGTTTCCCTCATTAGTGGCAGGGTTGAGCTAATTTTTTGGGTCAGCTACATTTGCTCTGGAAATTGTCTTCCCTATATTGCCCTTAATTTTTCATTTTAGTTTTTATATATTCTGATAGTTTTTACATATTCTGAATAATAATTCTTTGTCTGAATACATGGCAAGTATTTTGTCTCTGCCTGTTATTTCTCCTTTAATTTTGTTTTACGTCTAGAGGTTTTTATTTTTCATGTACACGTTAGCCAATATTTACCTTTCTTGTTGCAGGTTATGCCTTGCTCAGATTTTGCCTTCCTACCCCAAGGTTACTAAAATAGTCTCCCATATATTCATGTAACACTTCCATTGTTTTGTTTCCACTTTGCCTTTGTGAGATCTCTGGAATTTTAGAAATCAAAATTTAGCTTTCTCTAAGTGGAAAACTAATTATCATTACCATTTATTTGAATAATCCCATTTTATGAACTCATTTGAAACAGCTCCTTTATCAAAAACTAAATTCTCTAATGTATCTGGCTATTTAACTGATTTCTTCTTTTCTGTCCCATAGGTTTAGTTTTTATTCCTACACAAGTATTGAAGGACTTTTTAAAATTATTTTAACCTTAGAATACATTTTTATAGCAGGAAGAGGAAATTCTCTCTCATTGCTGCTTTTGTTTTCCCCCCCAAAAATGTCTCTATTGTCATGCATTTTTTTCTTCCACATGAACTTACAGAAGTAGCCTATCAAAACCTATAAAGGGTTGGGACCAGCAGTTAGCGTAATGGCTATGTCACTGGACTCCCACATAGTCGACCGCGGTTCGCGTCTGGGACCCAGTGGCTTAAAACTCAGGCCGTGCGCATGTGCGTGCGTGCCCAAGATCCCAAGAGGAGAATGGAGGAGAAGGGATTGCAG
>NW_006203647.1:841201-861085 GCF_000334495.1 Tupaia belangeri chinensis
ATAAAAAAAAAAAAAAAAAAGCCACAATATAAACAGAAAAGGTGCCTCTTCTGACCAAATTAACCCCTTTTAAGGTTAAAATGAAAAAAAAAAAAGAAAAAGAAAAAAGAAAAACCACACCTATAAAGGAAACTCTTGTGGGTATTTTGATTAGGAATGCATTTTATTAATAGTTTCATTTTAGATAAATCATCTTTGCAGTATTTATGTTTACATGTCTTTTTTACTTTTGTAATACGTCTTTTTGTTTTTTCTTTTTTTGGAGAGGTTTTTGCTATAGGGCATGTATGCTCACTCCCCAGAGGGGTTGGCCACGCCGCAATCCCTTCTCCTCCATTCTCCTCTCAGGATCTTGGGCACACACGCACATGCGCCCGGCATGAGTTTAAGCCACCAGGTCCAGGACTCCAAATCACGGTTGACTACGTTAGAGTCAAGCGACATAGCCATTACGCTAACTGCTGGTCCCTTAATAGGTCTTTTATGTTCATACGAGTATCGTATGTTTATATTTAGGTATTTCGTGTCTTTCAGTTAAGTTCTATAATTTTCTTCATGTACATCTTGCATTGTAGGGTTTATTTGTTGCTATTCCAAATGGGGTCCTGCTTTACCATTACACTTACTTAATTTTTATTGATAATGAATAAGAAATAATGGGTTTTATATGTTAGCTTTTTTATCTAGTCACTTGACTGAACTATTTTATTAATGATGTATATATTCATTCCTTTTTCTTGTCACATTGAGACTAAAACAATGTAAAATTATATTAGTAAATATACATTTTTACTGTATATTTCTGACTTTAATGAGAATGTATCTAATGTTTCATCGCCAAATATGGTAAATACACTTTATTGGCTTGATGAATTTTCTTTTATTCCTAGCTTACACCGAGAGGTGTACTTTTCATTGCAGATTATACCAAATTTCTGTGAGTCATTATTCTTATTTTTTCTTTTGCTAGTGGGCACATGCACTCTTCAGAGAGGGGAGAGATAAAAGTATGCCCCATTGGAGGGTGGCCACACCGCAGCCCCTTCTCCTCCATTTCTCCATCCTGCTCAGATTTGGGGCACCGTGTGTTATATATGCCCCAGTGTCTTTTAAGCTGCAGGGGTCAGTGTTTGAACTAAGTGGTTGGCCATGTGGGATTCTGCTCCCTTAACTGCTAGGCAGGGGGGGTCAGCCCAAAGGACCTTTATTCTTTTTTAAAAAAATTATTTATTATTATGTTTTAAATTGACCCGAGTGAGGATGGGGAGAAAGAGAGAGAAAGTTAGAACGCAAACCTCCAGGTCCAGGACTTGAACCATGGTGGGCCATGTGGCAGTCCAGCTACCTTAACCACCACACCACCTGCCATCTCTAAAGGGCCTTTATTCGTTCACATACATTTCTTAATAATCCAGAGATTGTCTAGAATCGCTTAGACCTCTCAATACTGACATCCTAGTTAAGCCAACCTGGTTTAGAACTCAGTATTTAGGGGCCAGCTGGTGTGGCGGGTAGGTAACTGGATCCCACATGACTGTGCAGTATGAGTCCTGGCCCAGCAGCATGAGAAACGAGCTGGGCACGTGTGTATGTGCCCCAAACCCTGAAAGAATAAATGAAGAGAGGAGGGATTGCCGCATGGTCATCCCCCTGCAGGATGTTTTCTCACTCACCCCGATCCCTTCACTGTCCATCTCTCCCAGGGGAGCACATGTACCCTCTGGCAAATTTGGAGGGGGGAAAAAATTAAAAAACTAAGAACTCAGTAATATCTCCTTTCTTCCTTCTTTTACACACATTTGACCCAGATGTCTCAAGAACAGTCAGTATTTTGTGTTGATATTTCCTTAGCTTCTTTTGCCATTGTCACCCCTCCTTTTACCTTCCAAAAACAAGCCAAAAAAATTATTAAAATAAATAAAAAGCACAGGCCAACAGGTGGTATAGTGGTTAAGATGCTGGACTTCCACATGGTCAACTGCAATTCGAGTCCCAGACTTGGTGGCTTGAAACTCATCCCGGGCGTGTGTTATGTGCATGCCCAAAATCCCAAGGCAGAATGGAGGAAAAGGGATTGTGGTGTGACCAGCCTGCTGGGGGTGTAATTTTTCACTATCTGTTTCTATGTCCTTCTCTGTGTCTCTGACAAGCATATATAACTATAGCAAAAATCTCTCTAAAAAAATAAGTAACTAAAATAAAATTAATTAAAAGTAGCTTGTGGACAAGAACAAGACAACCATTTCTGGGGTTCACCGACAGACACCACTGAAAATATTTTGCTCCTAGTTCCTAATTTAAATAACTCTTTTTTCCGCTTGATTATCTTGAGTAGCTGACCATCGTCTCACGCCCCGGTTGCTATGTGGCTTTGAAAAAAAAAAGGAGGGTGTGACAAAGGAATCACGCCTGACCTCTGACTTCCGGTGGCAGCTTAATGCAGGTTCAGATACAGGATATAGCCCCTCTCATTCTCAGTACTTTCTTGCCTATGGTTGGTACAAATGTAGTTTTCACAGGCGATTACTAAAAATGATTTAATCACAGAGTACATTTGATAATTTTTAGTTGATGAAACATTTTTGCTAAGCTGTGAATGAAGGGATTTTGTTCTATCAGGCAAGTATTTGAACCATGATTTTAATGTGGCCTGGCACCTGTCTAGAGAATTGTCCCTGTGTCTAGTGACACTTTGCTTTAAGGAAGTCAACACCTGCTGTGATGGCATCTGTCATATTTAGGAATGCGAAATGTCCATGACTAATGAAGAACCACCTCCGTAAAATGCCTTCCTCAGAAAACTCTTTTTTTTTTTAATTTTTTTTATTTTTTGGAGAGGTTTCTGCTATAGGGCGTGTGTGCTCGCCAGACAGAGACAGAGAGACAGAAAATGAGAAATCACCCCCCAGGGGGGATGGTCACGCCGCAGTCCCTTCTCCTTCGTTCTCCTCTCGAGATCTTGGGCACGCACGCACATGCGCCCGGCATGAGTTTTAAGCCACCGGGTCCGGGACACGAACCGCGGTCGACTACGTAGGAGTCCAGCGATATAGCCATTACGCTAACTGCTGGTCCAAGAAAACTCTTAATGTAAAACTTTGGTAGAAGATTCTTATAAGCAGGACAGAAAAGAATTTGGGCTCTTTCTAAGAAAAAAGTAGTAGATGGTGTCTTTTACCATGGTTTTCCCCTTCCCTGATGCAAGTTGGGTAGATTTTATTATTATCACATTGTTTAGCCAAGAAAGTCAGAACCTGCGAACGTGAGGACCATTTGTTTTACTAGTTCGTCATAAACCGCCATTAGCCTCCAACATGAATTAGGATGTTTATGCTTTTGCGGTGGGGGTTGAGCAGTGGAGTAGGCTCATTAAAGTCATACGGTGTGTAACTGGGAACCCTCCAGGAAAGCACAGGTGAAGAGAGAAAGGGAAGCCAGAAACTGAGAGGCAAGCATGAAAAGCTGGTCCTTCAGCTCCTTCCTGTTCCAGTGAGGTTAGCTTTAGCTTTCAGGGCTGTTGGTGTAGGCAGTTCCGTCAACTGGACAATTATTTTTCCTACCTCAGCATCTCTTTCTTCCTAAGTCCTGAAGTCCGGAAAGGAGTCAAGGAGTCATGACAAAGAGGAGACTAAATGTTCCCTACCTTTTCTTACACAGGCGGGTGACAAACATTATCACCCCAGCTGTGCACGATGCAGCAGATGCAACCAGATGTTCACAGAAGGAGAGGAAATGTATCTTCAAGGTAAGGGTGGACTCAAGCACACCATAAGTTTTCCTTACTTGGGAAAGAAACCCTTCCTATGTTTGTCGAATTGTTTTTAGAGAAGGAGACATTAGCAACAAGGCAACAAGGCTATCCAAATCCTGCATGAGCATGGCCAAAAGTTACCTCATCAGTTAGTATTCATCGGCCAAGCAATAGACATGCTGGCAGTGAGCCCCCAAGGCTGTTAATGAATAAACTCATGTTACTACTTGGAATGAGGACTTCGATGCCAGGGATGTGAGGAAGAGTGAAAATGAGCAATACCTCCTCTCCAGCTGTGCTCAGGAATATGTCTGGAAACAAAAGATCAAGAGAGAGAAAGCATTTCTAGAAATTTCTAGCCATGTTACTTATTTGATGGCAACTTTGTCTTTTCTTCTTTCGCTATCCTGTGAGAAAGACTTTTTCAGGCCTATCCAGGGTGCTCTTCTCTGGCTTTCCAGAAGAAAATCTTATATTTGATGAATTACATCACAGACTTATTTCATCCCAGTAAGATGACATGGCTCTTATATTTGAAGAGAGAATGAGAAAGAATGAGAGAGAACACACCCAAAATCCCTGAAAGAGAAATTGAGAAGTTTCTGGTGGCCAGGAAGTACTTGCTATTAGGAAGCCATTAGACTTTATGTTTTTCAATCAAAAATAATTTTGAGAAATTTTTCCAGTATAAAATGATGATCAATTTTTGTCTCTTAAAATTCTGAAGCTTCTTGAAAAGACTGTAAGAGAGGATTCTCTTCTAGTCAAATAGCACCATCTGTGCAAGCATTTTACTATTTTTAGCTGGAAAAAGACAAGGGTTTATCAGTAAAATTAGCAAAAACCATAAGAACTATTGCTCATTTAGTTTTGGTAATTACTGGGTCTCAATTGCCTTTGTGTGTCATTTCTTCATTTTTCTTTGTACAATACATTACCCTGTGTGTGTATTTAATGAATGGTTTACTTTGTTCTCTGAATTTGGCTTTTCTGCCACTAAGGAAAGCCTACAGAAATCTTTTTTGAATATTAAAGCAAAGCCCTGAGTTCCCCCCCCTTAAAATGACTAGCTAGAAAACAAAAAATAGTCCCAACTTCCTTTAAGGTTTAGAATGATCACTCTTAAAAATTGTGATTAAAAGCATCACTGAATTTGGGGGTCGGCAGGTGGTGTGGTGGCTAAGGGCACTGGACTCCCACATGGCCAACTGTGGTTCTAGTCCTGGACCTGGCAGCTTGCTTGCTTTCTCTCTCTCTCTCTCTCTGGCTCTCTCACTCTCACTCTGTCCCTCTCTGGTCAAATTGAAATGAATAAATAAAGTTAAATAAAAATAATTCTAAAAAAAATTTTAATATAAAAATAACAAAAGCATCACTGAATTTGAAGGGCCCTGTGTAGACAAGCACTAACATCCACATCTGCAGTCTCATGTAGGCTTTCTGTGACACACTTTCCCAAGGACAGGCTAGATATCAGCCATGGCAATTGGCAGGTGTCGCTTTGCATTTTTCAGTGTGAAGCAGATTTATTCTTCCTTTAGTTTCCAGACTTAGTTTTAGATCTTAATGTGTCAATTATTGCTCAAAAACAAAGACAGGAGGGCGTGACAGCCCTGTAACTGCTAGGAACTGAGACTCAGAGACCCGGAATGCAGCTCTGTACAAAGTGATGCTGGAAGGAGCTCTATGGAGAGGGTGGTTTCCAGTCTTGCACAAATACAGCACATTCATCTTACAGACCCACAACTGTCTGCTAAGACCACTTTCAGAATTTAGGGGTCATCATAAATCTCTTCTGCAATTGTGCTTCAGTACCCTTTTCCTCCCCTCTCAGTACATCTTTGATGTTTGAGCAGTTTCATCTTCCTTAGCATCTGCTGTTTTCTCCAGGTCAACTGTCCCCTGGAGAATGATGTTGGCATTGTGCGCAGACCCAGGGTTCTGGCCAGTGACTCCTGCTCAATGGGACCTTGACAGCAAATGCTTCTACTGGGCCTAGGCCTGGACCTGGGCCTAGACCTGGGACTGGGCCTGACCCTGACCCCGACCCCTTCGCTCTCTGAATTAAGAGGATTTCCTGTGCTTTGTTGTCAGCCTCTGAGCCAGTGCTGGTGCTGAATGGGCCTATATGTCTGTTTGGTTTTTGTTTATTTTCTTTCTTTCCTTTTTGACTGTGGGTTAAGCAAGATGGAAATAACTGTTAAATAGGGACTAAAGTATTATACTGATATAAAATGTATCTTTTCTTTATAGTAATTTAGTATTAGTTTGGATCAGTGGTATAAAGTAATTCACAAGTTATTTTAATTTGGTGACTTCTAGAACACACAGGTAGCTGCTTTGAGAGATAAAGATTTAAACCACAAAATGTAAAACGTTTGGTATTCCTACCATGCATTCACATTTCTATATTTATATTTAATATTACAGTTATATAATTTACTCATTGCTTTTACTTAATGACTTTTTTTTTTAAGTCTTTTTATGTACTCATTCAGTATTGCCCATTTCCACATAGCCTTATACAGACACAGGACTTACAGATCAACTATTTCCATAATCATATGAGTAACATGATTCAAAGAGTTCATAAAGAATGCGTATTATGGAAATAGTACAGATAGATTTCATTTTTTGCTTCAAAGTAAGCCCATATTTCAATTATATTTTTCTATGCACTTTTTGAAGTTCCCTTATATCTTTTGTATCTAGTCATAAAATAATATGAACAAGCATTTTGTTCTTACAAAATAAGAGCATTTTGGGACCAGCAGGTGGCATAATGGCTATGTCATTGGACTTCCGTGTAGTCTACCGTGGTTCGAGTCCCCGGCCCAGTGGCTTAAACCCACCCTGGGCACGTGTATATGCATGCCCAAGATCCCGAGAGGAGAATGGAGGAGAAGGGATTGTGGTGTGGCCATCCCCCCTGGGGGGGTGATTTCTCGCTTTCTGCCTCTGTCTCTCTTTGTCTTTCTGGGCGAGCGCACGTGCCCTATAGCAAAAACCTCTTCAAAATAAATAAATAAATATGTTTTATTGGAGATAAGTGTTTTGCTTAATTTTGTGATGCTAAGTACCATTCACAAAGTGCTCCATAATCCGAGAAAGTGAGACTGTTGACTCAGGAAAAGAAAATAATATCTAAATACTTCACTAGTTTAAAAGTAAAGCCATTTTTTTAGTTAATTAAAAGGTTGAAGGCTGGGGCCAGTAGGTAGGACCTTGGGTTCCCACATAGCTGACCACAGTTTGAGTCCTGGACTGGTCGCTCGCTTTCATGCTTTCCCTTTCTCTCTCTCTCTCTGGTCAAATTAAAAAATAATAATAACAAACGGAATTAAATAAATAAATAATTCTTTAAAAAAGTTGAAGGCTAAAGGAAGCTTTTGGATTTATCATGTAACTTTTAACCTTTCTATTAGTTAGCTTAATTTCTTATTTCTTTGTAGATGACTATGTATTATTGTTAAATTAACTAATTCAATAACTTGCTTCTGGATATAGACAATATTATTTGACTTTATTTCCCTCAACTAAATTGCTTGCTAGTTATAAACAGAACCTTTATTTCTAAAATTAAATGCGGCTTTCAGTAAGTACTCAAATACTACTTAACTACAAAATAGTGTTGTTTTTTTTTTTTTAGAACCAATCAAGAATGAAATATGTCTTGCATTAAAACACTCTTATGCCTAGCTAGTGATCTCTGTGGTCTAGAATTATGATCTTAATCGAACAAGCTTGGGCTGGATAAGGAAAACTCACCATGAGTTGGAAGTCGTTGGATTTCTGTGTCTTCATTCACTTGGGCACGGGTCTCTAACACTTTCCTATGACAGGGGAAGAGGGAAATGAGCCACCCGCAGAGTTCTGGCTAATAGGACTGTGACTTCTTTCCATTTCCTTTACTCTTACTGGTGCCTTGTGTTTCTCCAGGTTCCACCGTGTGGCATCCCGACTGTAAGCAATCTACTAAGACAGAGGAGAAGCTGCGGGTAAGGAAACAATGAGAACCGCGATGCCTGGTGGCCATTAAGTCTTGGGGCTAGGACTTGGATGACTTTACTCTGTACTGACTTTTCCCCCCTATATAAACCAAGATCAAAGGCAGTTTGGTCAGGGGGAAGCTGCCTCCTATCTTAAATGTATTGCTGGATGTTTTGTTCCAAACGATCGTATTGGCTAAAGTAAGCCATGCCTCAATAGTCACCTTCTCAGGAAAGCATTCACGGGAAAGTCAAACCACACAGATGGGAAAAAGTGACTCATCAAGTTCAAAGTTTAACAGCTGGTAACCTTCTTGCCAGCCTTTTGTGTACTTAGTCCTCGAGGCACCCCTCCAGCCCCAGCTCCTGCATCTTTTCTCAGTCGTTAATACTTTGACCTGACCTTTCAAATCTATCAAATCCAAATCCACCAGAGCAGCCTCTAGTTCCAAAAAGCAAATACATTTTAAAAATAAAAAGACTAGTGATTTTTCAGATAAAACCTTTGGAGAAAAATAATAAGACATGTGAGACATGCAAATTAGTCCACTAGTTAATTCTCAGAACACCCCCAAATATTCCAAATGGGAATATTTTACCTGCTTCAGAACTCCATACGCAGTTGTAAGGTCACAGTTGTCATCTGTATGTGTTTCAGATATGGCTATTTTTCAGAACAATCAACAGAGTGAATCCCAGTCCCCAGTCCCTCAGAACAGCTAACTTAGGGGGAACCTGGAGTTGGACTTTATTCCCTAGCTGTCTCAAGGAAAAGAATGGCCTGGATTTATTTTGCAAGCCACATGCCACATTCCAGAGCGTGCTACCACCTCTTCTTGACCTGCCTTTGGAGGCATCAGGAGCTCTGCCATCCCCAGCAGCAGCACCACCACAGTCTGTCCATGGGCTCTGATCACTAATGTCACCTCCAGAGGGGAACCTTTGTTCTGAGAAGTGATCATCAGTGAGCCCCATCTGCTCTGACTTTTCAGATCCCTCTGCCTTCTGCCTTGGGGACTGCAGCTCTTATTTTCTAGTCTTTTCTTTACTCTTTGCAACAAAACACATGTACTCACAGCTTTTGTCCCTTTGCTTTCTTTTTTTCTTTTTCTTTTTCTTTTTTTTTTTTTTTTGGAGAGGTTTTTTGCTATAGGGCACGTGCGCTCACCAGACAGACAGAGACAGAGAGATAGAAAGTGAGAAATCACCACCCGGGGGGGTGGGGGGTGGCCACGCCACAATCCCTTCTCCTCCATTCTCCTCTCAGGATCTTGGGCACCACGCACACGTGCCCGGAATGAGTTTAAGCCACCAGGTCCGGGACTTGAACCATGGTCAGCTACGTGGGAGTCCAGCGACATAGCCATTACGCTAACTGCTGGTCCCGTCCCTTTGCTTTTTTCCTTTTCCTCTTTATCGGCATCCATAAACCAGATAGAGACATTTTACCATTTGGGTATGTTAGAAACTTGGCCCCTTGCCTACGACCCTGAACAAAAGCAGTTCTCTTAGAATTTTACATTTACTAGGAGCACACTTTAAGTGAAGAAAAAAAAATCAAAAACAAAAAATGCTTTTTCTCAGAATAATTGAGTAAAAAGACAAGAACAGCTAGAAAGAATCCATCCACCAATATTAGGATGGTTTTGTTCTCTGTCTCTGATGTACAGCTTCATACAACTTCTGACGTACAACTTTCTGACATACAGCAATGGCTTTTATTCCAGAAATCGGTTTCCATGCACACGAACATATTCATGAAGCTTGTTAACCAGACTGGCATATGTTGGAACAGTCACCCAGCTCTGAGCACTACACTCTGGGATTTCTGAGAAACCATGGCGTGTTTTGGAAGTGGGTTATCTTTAAAATTGTTAAGAACATTAACGATAGTACATGTTGTCACTTTTATCATTAGAATATAAAATTCACAACAACATGGCTTGGAGATGTGGCCCAGAAGCCACCCAAGTAGCTAGCCATTTGCACAGTGGTGCTTCAGATTTTTGCATAATCGTTTCTACTTCATCACTGATGAAGACTTTTGGGGGACATGAAGAAAGAAATGCTAATGAGGCCAGACTGAATGGAACGTGTGTCTTTTCTCTGTAAAGATTGCTTGAGATTGCAGATTGTGTTATGAAAATGATTTTTTTTTTTAAATCAACACACGATCACATCTTGATGGAACTGTCTGGATAAGCTTAGGAAAACAACTAGAGAAATATTTCCACTCATCCTGGCCAAGAGGAGCTATTGTTTTCTTCTTTTAGTAAGCTTCCCAGAGAATTCCAAAGCTGCTCTCTCAAACCCAACATTTACTACTTGGGAGCTCGGGTCAGTGCCTTGGCTCCCTGTCTTTGGAAAGCCCAGTAGTGAGGTGGAAGATGCACCCCACACTCTGATGTGCCCAGAGTAGGGGTTCAGGCAGATGTCAATGGAGCTTAAAGGGAAATAGGTTCTGAATACTGAAATCCACCTTGTGCATTCTTAAGGGTGTGTCTGCAGATGACAAGTCATGAGCCAGGATTTCAGGCCTTCACCATTAGTGCAGTTTCCATGGCAAAATAAAAATGTTTTAAGAATCTTTTAGCAACCCCACTGAGTAATCCACATTCTTGGTACTTAAAAACTCATGAGGTGTTTGTAACAACAGATTCTTAAGCATTTCTCTCAGTTGGCTTTATTGACTTCTTACCCTTCATATGTTATAAGAATGTCTAAGCCAAAATAAATGGAAAGGAACCCAGGGAGACTGGAACTTAGATAAATACATTGTAACTTGAAGACTAGTTAATATGCTTTTAAACATGGGCCCGAAAATTGGTACAAGAGGTACATACATCAACTAAAGCAATGCTACTTGAAGTTTGTTATCAAATTAGTTTCCCCCATAGATGCTTTTTTTTTAAAAAATAGTGTTTCTGAATTGAGGGTATTTCTTTGTTCATTCTTCCCTTTTCTTCATGTTTCATGGCAGCCACCAAACATTCATCGTTCCTCATCTGATTTCTTTTATCCCAAAAGTCTGATTCGACGCACAGGACGGTCCCCGTCTCTGCAGGTTGGCGCTGCGTCTGGGCCGAGGCTACAAGCTGAGCCAGGCCGCTGTCCTGGGCCCGGGCTTTTGCCGCTCCCCCACCTCCCCTCATCCCCACCCCACAGCTGCTTTTCTTGAGTAATTTCTTCAGCTCCTGCTGATGGCAGATGCTTTTCTCACCCCACGAGCGCCTCTCACACTGATTCTGGCTGTTTTCCTCTGGTCGATGTTTTCATTCAAAGCTGTGGCTAAGCCTTGTCTTTGTGGAAACGCGCACATCAGAAGCCGCCTTTTGGTCCTGTGTTCCCATATTCGTTCATTGAACAAATATTTGCCAAGTGCTCAGGTGTCCTGCTGGGCTGGACACAGTCGCTCTAGCCTCCTAAAGACAGATAAGTCATTATAAAATGGGGCAGGACCATCACAGGATTATGGATCTCATCGGTCACCTTCTTTGGAATGTCAGACGAGGGAAAGGTCTCGGGAACACTTCCCCGGTGGGGCGGTCTAAAGTGTAGCTTCAGAGGCTAGATAAGATTTGAACATGTGGAGATAAGGGACAAGGGGAGGGCCTGGTAAAGAAAACAGCAGAAGCTTGGAACTGAATGGAAGACTGCTCGGCAGGGCAAGGAGTAGGGAAGTGGGAAGGGAAACGGACGAGCGCAGGCCCCTTTTCTCCTTTGCTTTCCTAAGAACTCCTGTGAGGTAGCTGGTCTTATGCCCACTTCACAGAGAGGGAGACTGAGACCGTGACCCATCATAGCCAGGAACTTCCCTACAGTTACACCAATAAATGGAAGAGCCAGGATTGGATTCCGTGAGCCCGTAACTCAGGCTTCCCATTCTCTCTCACTGCAACGGGACAGCGAGAGAAAAACCTAGGAAGACAGACAGAGAGCACCAAGTACTGGCCAAGGCTGTGCTCAGGGGCCGCTGGTGGAGGATAAGGAGGGAACAGTGTGAGATGCCCAGGGCATTGCCCAGGAGCAGAGAGAGGACCCAGCCAGCTCGCCAGAGGAGCAGCAAGGCAGGAGCCCATGTTCCATGCACAGACTTGACCTTTGGGGGTCTCTGAGAACCAATGAAAACCTTGGCCTGGTAAACTGCTGGGTTGTCTAAAAAGTCATGCAAAAATATGTCATGACTTTTATGCAACCCAATAGAAAAAGATTCTCTGCAGTTCCTTCTTGGTCCCAATAAAACCCATTTTGACGGGACTGCAGCACAGGCCTGTGGGCAGGGCTTCGTGCCTACACTTATTTCCGTGCTTGCCAGAACTGCACCGAGGATGAGAAGAGGGAGGTTTCTATCTATTTTTAGTAAAATGTCACCTTCTTTCTTTAAATAACTTGGAGAAAGTATAGAATTCAGAGTTACGCTTCTTCACATAGAGAATGGAATCAGGTAGAGCAGCACGCCTGAGCCCGAGGTACACAGGTCATTAATGGCACGACGTGCAAACTTGGGTTCCCCGCCTGGGCCTGGGCCGGCTGCCGGTGCTGGCCCCGGATGCTGGGTTACACTCTGACTCCTATCTTCCCTCTTACTTTAAAGCCTCTGCTCCAGTTGGCAGAGTCTTCCCCACAGCGGGTTTGAAGTTTTACAAATCCAGCGGAACAGCCAAAGATGGTCCCCACTACAAATAAGAATCGCTCGGCATCTGGGCCTCTACTTGGCAAAAAGTTGCTTTTTCGATCAGTTTCTCCCCCCTGCAATAGAAGCACAGTCTTCATGCAAATGGGCTTATATTTTGGTAGCCTATGTCTACAGCCATGTAACACATTTTTGTGATTTGAAGAAAAATTCCCCCATCAAATGTAAAATGTGTTGGTTTGCTCCAGACCCTTAAATGTAAGAGATTTTAAGAGATTTTGGAGTATCTTGAGAAGGGGAGAGAGAGAAAGGAAAAAAAAAAATCTGCTTTTAATAACTTCTCTCTTCCTTGTTGTTCAAAAGGAACATCTGATTCTCATTATCCAGCTGTAAATATCACTGAAGTCAACGTTAGCTCCATCACAGAAAGTTGTAAACAGCTTGGGACCTGGCAGAGAAATCAGGCCGTTTATCAAGGTCCCCTCTCACCCATTGGCAATTGAGGAAGGACTCCCTAGACCCTTCAGGAAGCCTGGCAAGTCCAAAGAGGTGCAGTTCTCAAGTCACAGATAATTTTGTCTTTTAAGTGCTTTGACCGTTACCGCAGCTCATTTTTGCCACATAAAATGAAACACCCTTAGCTTTAGATAAACTGACTCTACTGGTAGGGGCATCCAGTACTCTGTGCCCCAAAAAGAAGTCCTGGTTTTGTTACGGAAAAAAGGCAAATTTATGGTAGAAAAGTCATTTTAGTGTTTACATTCAAAAATTCCCCCTCCTTTTCCTTTCACCTAAATTATGAGGAAATAATAAAAATAGAATTACTTAAGAAAAACCTATACCAGCTTCACTTGCGTGAATTTTATATGAATAGCAAATTTTGTCTGTTTGTAAAACTCAGAACTAAGCATGTATAATTCCTTCGAGACAAAGCACGTGGTATTCCCAGGACCGAGTGTGTAATAATCTTGAGTGGTCACTTGCTTTTCTGCTGTATCTTTGGAGGCTCAAGCATGAATTGACTGACCTACAAAGTGGGCATGCGATCCTTTTTGGTTTGACACTAACATGCGCCTATTATAATGTGTGCACTTGTAAATCTATACTGTGTAAGCAAATACAGCGTGTCTGTTATTTAAAAGAAGCCAATTAGAGGCTTTATGTAAATTTAGAATGAGGAAGTAATACTGTTACGTTATTGATGTCACTACATTACATAGTACTCCATTTCCGGTTTTTACTTTAGGTACTTTATCTTTTTTGCTGTGTCTTTACAATTCCTCAAGCAGGTAAACATACAGTGCTGGACATTCCCACATGGCCAACCATGGTTCAAATCCCAGACCTAGTAGCGTGTGCACGCTCTCTCTCTCTTTCTTTCTCTTTGTGTGTGTGTGTGTGTGTGTGTGTGTGTGTGTGTGTGTGTATGTGTGTCTGGTCAAATTAAAATAGATGAGTGAATAAATTAAATAAAATAAATCTTTAAAAAATATTTAGACTGGAAAGATGTCTTATAATGACTGATGGCATTTTTGAAACTGTCTCCAGAGACCTGGTGTGTGCTCAGAGCACCCTCCTGCCTCCTCTCCAAACACAAGTTCTTTTTCTGAAGGAGTTCATTTCACCCTTTTTTTACTTAGCAGTGGACGTTGAGTGTGTGCAGATTTTTAAAAGTATTCCTTCTTCTGCAGCTATTATCACCACCTTGTCTAGTGAACCTAAACAGGACCCAGTAGAAGGTGTCAGTCACCTTATCTCAGTAGTTGTCCCTAGGTTGTTCCTAAGACCATGCTGACCCGGTTGCCACTTGCCTGGAGTGTCTCCTTAGAGCATGGCTTTGGATGAATCCAAATTAGATGAAGTAGTTGTTGCATCCCAGCTCCTGCTAATGGGGGGAGGGGGGCGGGCAGCGCACTCTCCTGAGCTCCCAGCATGTACGGTGGCCCATAGTTTAAAAGTAAATGGAAAGCATCGTTTCTCCACTTACTCAACAGGCAGAGCTCTGGTAAGTGTTTTTAATGGTCACTATTTGAACAATAATGAGAGTTGAAGTGAAAACATAAACAAGATCTCTTTCATTGATTTTCATTCTGTGGCTGTGTCTTCTGAATGGTAGGATAGACAGACAAAGTCAAAGCATCCAGTGAAGCCAGCCAGGAGGGAGGCACTTAGAAGGCCACTAACAAACATTTCATGAAGAAAACGCAAAGACAGACTTTGTCACACATCTAGCTACTGATTAGTGATTAATGCCATTTTCTTCTTTCTCCTATTAAATTGAACTGCCTATCTTCCAGTGAGGCCTTTCTTTGTTAATTTTTTGTTGTTGTTGAAGAAGATTTACAAAATCTTGTTGAAATCAAAAGTGAGTGTGTGAAGGCATGCTGGGGGGATAAATGCAGTAAATGCAGGGCACAGTGACCCCTCGTCCCGAGAGACTGAGGGAGGACAGCCACACACATACAACACAAAGTTCTTACCAAAGCCTCCCTTCTTTTCTTGGTCAAAATAAGATTATTTGCCCAATCTTAATGATAAAATACTTGAATAATCATAGCCATATATAATTCTTTCTATATCTTGCCATCTCCATCCCTCCTGACCTCACTCCCCCTTCTTTTATTATTAATGGCACCAGAAGAAAGAACTATACTTGTTTTTTTTTTTTTCTTTTTTAGGATTTTTTGCTATTGGGCATGTGCACTCGCCAGAGAGAGAGAGAGAGAGGGAAAGTGAAAAATTACACTTCAGAGGGAGGGCAAAGCTGTAGTCCCTTCTCCATTCTCCTCCTGGGATTTTTGGGCACACATAGACACATGCTGGGCTTGATTTTTAAGCCTTTAAGTCTGAGACTTTAACTGTGGTTGGCCATGTGAAAGTCCAGTGCCTTATCTGCTATGCCTCTTGCTGGCCCCAGGAACTATGTTTTTCTAATTGTGTTTTCAAATTGTGTTTTCTCTGCAAGGAAATGATGTTTCAAGAAAAGTAAGTAAATTGTATCTGCCTTTTAACAACTTAGTCATTTAGCAGCTTAATAATGGGTCATTGCTATGTCCCTTTCTCTGTAGAACTGGACATAATGGGGCCAGCGGGTGGTATGGTGGTTAGGGCACTAAACTCCCATGTAGTCGACCATAGTTCAAGTCCCAAACCTGGTAGCTTGCTTTCTCTCTCTCTTTCTCTGTCTCTCTCTGATTGAATTTTTAAAAATAATAATAAATTAAATTAAATAATTCTTTTAAAAAACTGAGCATAATTTTTGGGATAAATATCTGAAATCATCGTTATTTTTAATAGAGGCAAGAGAATAATTTTGTTCATCATAATCTTATGGAGAATTTCAGAAACAAAAATGCTGACCTGTTGGGTTAGCGAATTCAAGTAATAATTACCATGTTGCTATGGATACCCTAATAGGTTGAAATAGTAATTCAGGTTAAATAATTTTATATAAGGATCATCTTTGGAAATGGGATCTTCTGTAAAGTTTTATTACAGCCCAATGAGGTGACATTGGACTTGGATTAATGGTCACTAGGATTTGAAAGAAGGACATCATGTAAGTAAGTTAGCTCTTTCAGGGTGGAGACAAGATTCAGTTTGAGTGGACACGCACTGCTCTATGGCAGAATAGCCAAGACTTTCGAAGAAGTTTTAGCCATACCAGCAAGTTATATATCAATGAGGAAAAGAAAGCAGCTGGAAGAATAAAAGGAGTTGTTTTTAATAATGAAAAAAACGTTGTTAACTTAAAATTCAGCATATTGAGAATTCTAGATGTTTCGAATTGAAGGTAGCTTGCTTTCTCTCTCTCTTTCTCTGTCTCTCTCTGATTGAATTTTTAAAAATAATAATAAATTAAATTAAATAATTCTTTTAAAAAACTGAGCATAATTTTTGGGATAAATATCTGAAATCATCGTTATTTTTAATAGAGGCAAGAGAATAATTTTGTTCATCATAATCTTATGGAGAATTTCAGAAACAAAAATGCTGACCTGTTGGGTTAGCGAATTCAAGTAATAATTACCATGTTGCTATGGATACCCTAATAGGTTGAAATAGTAATTCAGGTTAAATAATTTTATATAAGGATCATCTTTGGAAATGGGATCTTCTGTAAAGTTTTATTACAGCCCAATGAGGTGACATTGGACTTGGATTAATGGTCACTAGGATTTGAAAGAAGGACATCATGTAAGTAAGTTAGCTCTTTCAGGGTGGAGACAAGATTCAGTTTGAGTGGACACGCACTGCTCTATGGCAGAATAGCCAAGACTTTCGAAGAAGTTTTAGCCATACCAGCAAGTTATATATCAATGAGGAAAAGAAAGCAGCTGGAAGAATAAAAGGAGTTGTTTTTAATAATGAAAAAAACGTTGTTAACTTAAAATTCAGCATATTGAGAATTCTAGATGTTTCGAATTGAAATGCCAGGCCTATCCCGTTGCACAGCAGTTAAATGCTATGCAGAAGAAGCCAGATCCCATGGGCAACTAAGGTTTGAGTCTTTTTGCAGCAGTTGAGAAACACACTGAGTATGTGTGTATGTGCCCCAGATCCCAATGGCATGGAAAATCAGAGGAAAGTAGATTACAGCATGATTGGGTGTTTCTTTTTCTCTTCCTCTCCTTCCCTCCCTATCCCTTTACCTCCTCCCTCCCTCCTTCTTTCTTTCTCTCTCTCTCCCTCTCTCTCTCTCTCTCCTACATACATGTGCCCTCTGGCATTAGAAAAAATAGTAAATTAGAATTAAGATGTAAAGTTCTATAGTAAGTATCAATATTTAGGAATAATACTGCAGAGATAATTGCCCAATTTAAAAAAGTAATTGTCTTCATAAGGGAAATACCTCTAACTTCTGTCAGTTGAACAAAGACATGTTAAGAGCCATTAATAACTACGACAGGGCCAGCTGGCGGCATGGATGTCTGTTTATTTATTAATATTTATTTATTTATTTTGAGAGAGGTTTTTGCTATAGGGTACATGCAATCACCAGATAGAGAGAGAGAAAGGGAGAAATCACCCCCCGGGGGGATGGCCACACTGCAATCCCTTCTCCTCCATTCTCTCGGGATCTGGGGCACACATGCACATGCACATGGCTTAAGTTTAAGCCGCCCGGTCTAGGGTTCGAACCACTGATGACTACATGGGAGTCCAGTGATGTAACCGTTATGCCATTTGCTGGTCCCTGTGACATGGACGTTAAGGCAGTTAGATCCCACATGGCCAACTGTGCAGTTGGAGTCTCAGACCTGGCAGCTTGAAAAACATACTGGGCATGTATACATGCATGCTCGAAATCCTGAAAGGAGGATGGAGGGGAGAAAAGATTGCACTGTGGCTGTCCCTCCTGGGGAGTGCTTGCTCACTCCCTCTCACTCTCTCCAGTGAATGCACACATTCTATAGCAAAATTATAAATAAGTAAATAAATACATAAAAAGACTAAGGCAAAAAGTAGTTGATCTATGTATGTTGTTTAAGCATTGAGCACCGCTCAAGAGGCAGCAAAGAGGGAGCTGGCACATTGGGTAGGCCTGTGCAAGGCCACTGCTGTCTGGCATGGGAAAGGCAGTAAGTACTAACGTGGAGATGTGGGCAGGAAGTCACCATCTCCAAGAGGATGCATAATCAGTTCAGGTTCTCCAGGAGGGGAAGGGCATTCGTCAACTGCCGGAGAGACTGCTGCCCCTGTCCTGTGATAACTTACCGTGTCTGAGTTCTGATGGGAAGGAATCCAGGTATGGTGACTGTAGAGCCCTGTAGATAACTCATCCATGTAGCTCCCATTTGAGAGGCATTTCCGGCACAAGGAGCAAAGCAGAGGCGGTGATGTCCTTTCCTATGTAGGGTTTTCTGACTAAGAAATCTAGCCTGAGGCCAAACATCTAGAAAAGGCTGACTGCTTGCCAGGTGCCTTGCCAGGTGCCTGGAGCTTTGTATGTATTATTTAACCTCACGACATCATTATTGTCAATACCTTCTCCCTCATACATGGAGTAGTCGAAACTCCAAGAAGTCAAAAACAAAAAATCAAAAACAAATTAAAACAACAACAACAACAAAACAATTTATGGAGAAGTTGAAGTTCAAGGAAGTGAAAAGTCAAAATGAAAAAAGAAAAAGAAAAACTCATGTAATGTCACACAGTTAATTGAGCCCGGATTTGAAGTATCTGACTCTAAAATGAGCCTTTCACTCCACCGTACAACACAGCTATATGTATTTGTGTTTTATCCCATTGTTTCAATATAGGTAGGAAAACAAAAAGGGGCGTTGTGTAAAGAGAGACGAGAATGTAACGTAACCGTAAACAAGATGCCTTACTTACATCGTACAGTGAGATCAGAACAAGGCAAAGGCAAACTGGAATATTCGAGGAAAGATGAGCAGTTTCTGAATCTCCAAGATACAAGGGATATTCAGAAAACTCAGAGGAAATGCCTATTATGAAAAATTGTGCAGAGGTTTCAAAAGTTTTTGCACCCAGATAAACTCATGCATCAATTCCATGTCCCATGAACTTTCCAAGGCTCCTCATACACCTTGGCTGTTCCTCAGATAACACTAAGTCGTCTGAAGATGCAGTAGCAGAGACGTCTCCCTCTGAAGCAAATGAGCCTCAATCAAAATTCAAATAGTTTAAAAACTCCTACAATCTTTATCCCAACAATATTAGTCACGTAAATGGACAAGATGAAGGCATCGATGAAAGCCTACAGAACTGTCAGGATCCTCTAAACCCCCCAGGAGGGACAGTGGAGAGAAACTGATCTGAAATACACTAGTTGAGTCAAGAGACCTTTTTTTTTCCATGGCATTTTTCATCCCTGGAAGAAAGCCTTGAAGACACACACACACACACACACACACACACACACACACACGTACACACATACACACATATCCACCCTCGCTAGGGCTTTCTCAGCATTATTCCTGTCGGCACATGTGGTACAAGAACAAAACACTTCAGAGTCAGCCCCAGGTACAACCTCACAGAAAAGGCAGAAGATCTCCCTGACCCACCTGCACTTGGCAAAACCAGGATAATAACCTATGAGAGACCCCGAAGTTCCCGTGTGCACTTGGCTCTTCACTTAGCCTGCTGGATGCTGGTTAATGAAAACAGGCCTTTGTCCTCGCAGCCCCCGTAACTGAAGACATCTGCTGTCCTGAAGCACTGTCTCCCACCCACCCCACGCCAGCACAGAGCGCTAATGCAGTGTTCTTAGGGAGTCCCCGCCTTACAAATGTTTTCAGTTCCCAGACATTCTTCTCCACTACTTGATCTCAGTGTTTTTCTGACATCTTCACCCCATTTGTCCCATAGCTATGTTGATGGGAAATAAGTGATCACATGTACTTTTACCATATAGACAGACATGTACTTGGGCCCTGGGTCTAGGGTGCCTGAGTTCAAATCCTCACTTTTACCATATAGACAGACATTTAGGGCAGGGGCTAAGACACCCTGGGTCTAGGGTGCCTGAGTTCAAATCC
>NW_006203648.1:0-7601 GCF_000334495.1 Tupaia belangeri chinensis
AAAATAAATGAAAGCAAAAGCTGGTTTTTTGGGAAGATAAATGGGATCGACACACCACTGGGTAGACTAATTAAGAAGAGAGAAAAGAACTAGATAAATCAAATTTGCAGTGAATTAGGCAACATTACAAAAGACATAACAGAAATACAAAATATCATTAGAGGATACTATGAGCAACTATACTCCAACAAACAAGAAAATCTGGTTGAGATGGACAAATTCCTGGAGATATATAATCTACCAAGACAGACTCAAGAGCACATTGAAAACCTGAGTAGACCTATAACACGCAATGAGACTAAATCAGTAATAAATAACCTCTCAACAAAGAAAAGTCCAGGTCTTGATAGCATCACTGCCGAATTTTACAAAACTTTTAAAGAGGTAACCCCCATCCTACTCACACTGTTTCTAGGGATCCAAAAGGAAGGAACCCTTCCAAATCCATTCTATGAAGACTCCATCATTTTCATTCCCAAAATAGATAAGAACATAACAAAAACATGAAAACGACAGACCTATATATAATGAATATAGATGCAAAAATTCTCAACAAGATATTTGCAAACCATATTCAACACCATTTAAAAAAGTTTATTCTTCATGACCAGGTAGGTTTTATTCCAGGGATGCAAGGGTGGTTCAACATATGCAAAACCATAAATGTAATACACCACATTAACAGAAAGAAAGATAAAAGCATACTATCATTTCAATTGATGTGGAAAAATATCTGACAAAATACAGCATCCTTTCATGATTAAGACTCTCAGTAAAATTGGCATAGAAGGATCATTTCTCAGCATAATAAAAGCCATCTATTAAAAACCTATAGCTAACATTATACTGAATGGAGAAAAGCTAAAAGTTTTTCCACTAAAAATGCATACAAGACAAGGCTGCCCACTTTCTTTGCTCCCATTCAACATAGTACCAGAAATCCTAGCCAATGTGATCAGACAGGAGAAGAAAATAAAAGGCATTCCAGTAGCAAAAGAAGACCTGAAATTATCTCTGTTTGCATATGACGTGATTGTATACACAGAAGACCCAATAGTATCCATGAACAAATTTCTCAAAGTAATATATGCATACAGTAAAGTGGCAGGATACAAAATTAACTTAGAAAAATATATAGTATTTTTATATACAACCAACAAGCAGACAGAGACAGAACTGAAGAAATCAATACCATTTACCATAGCCACAAGAAGTATAGTATACTTAGGACTAAAACTAACCAAGGAAGTCAGAAACCTCTATAACGAATACTATGAAAACCTTAAAAAGAAAATCATAATTGACACAAAAAAGTGGAAGGAAATCCTATGTTCCTGGATTGGCAGAATCAATATAATCAAAATGGCAATCCTACCCAAATTAATCTACATATTTAATGCAATCCCTATAAAATTACAAGAGACTTTCTTCACAGATATAAAAAAGACAATCACAGAATTTGTCTGGATTCATGAAAGACCACATATTGCCAAAGCTGTTCTGTGCAAAAAGAGTGGAGGAGGAGGCATCTCACTCCCTGACCCCAAATATACTATAATGCTGTGATAATCAAAACAGCATGGTATTGGAACAAAAACAGACATGAGGATCAATGGAACAGAATAGAAACCCCAGAAATTAACCTCAAAGCATACAGCCAACTGATCTTTGACAAAGGGTAACAGTTCATCTAGTGGGAAAAGGAAAATCTCTTTAGCAAACAATGCTGGAAAAACTGAGTATTCACCTGCACAAAAATGAATTTGAACCCCTATGTGTTACCATTAAAAAAAATCAACTCAAAGTGGATCAAAGATCTAAACCTAAGACCGCAAACTATAAAACTATTGGTGGAAAACACTGGGGAAACTCTAGGAATCATTGGGACAGGCAAAGATTTAAGTAAGATCCCTCAAAGATTAAAAAAAATGGTAAGTGTTGGAGGGGATGTGGTGAAAAGGGAATACTCCTACATTGCTGGTGGGAATGTAAATTGTTCCAGACACTGTGGAGAATGATATGGAGATTCCTCAAAGACCTTCAAATAGAACTACCACATGATCCAGCAATTCCACTTCTGGGTATCTACCCAAAGGACAGGAAAATGCTCAGTCGGAAAAACACTTGCACATCTATATTTATTGTAGCATTATTCACTATTGCTAAGACATGGAACCAACCTAAATGTCCACAAACATATCAATCAATGGATTGAAAAATTGTTGCACATATACTCAATGGAATACTTTTCAGCTGTGAAAAACAAGGACATGGAATTTGATAAAAAGTGGACAAATATGCAAGATTTGTTTCTGAGTGAAGCAAGTCAGGTTATGAAAGAGAGACATTGTGTGTCTCTACTTTATGTGTACTGATCGACCACACTCTATGCCAAAGACTGAAAGACCAGAGGATATAAAAGCATTAAAAATTGTTATGGACACTAGCGACAAAGTGGAAATAATGTGGGAGGGAAAGAACGTAGGAAAGAAAATTTGGGGAAAAAAATAGAGAGGTAAGACCTTTGTAGGACACAGATATGGCTTATTATTTGTTGAAGACATATATAGTATTCTCAGCTGGGGTGGACAGAGGGGTACATCATGCTAGGTAAAGCCTCTTTACAATCTACATGATGTATAGTGATTAAATGTATAAATAATGATAAAAATTAAAATAATAATAAAAATAAATTAAAAATTAAATTTAAAAAGGAAAAAAAAAGAAAAAAACTGTGACCTCTTTTTTTTCTTGCTAATTTCAGAAGCTATTTATTTATTTATTTATTTATTTGGAGAAGTTTTTGCTATAGGGCATGTACATTCACCAGAAGGACAGAGAGAGACAGAGAGACAGAAAACGAAAAATCACCTCCCAGGGGGAATGGCTACGCTTCAATCCCTTCTCCTCCATTCTCCTCTCGGGATCTTGGGCATGCACGCACATGTGCCCGGAATGAGTTTAAGCCACCGGGTCTGGAACTCGAACTGCAGTTGACTACATGGGAGTCCAGTGACATAACCATTACACCAACTGCTGGGCCCCAGAAGCCATTTCTATCAGAGGTGTGCATTTCAGGGACCAAGGTGCCTGAAGAATCTCTGCTCTAAAGTCCATCTTCTAGACCCAAAAACTCATACAGTAGGTCAACCTCTGTCCTCTCTCTGTTTCTGTCTCTTTAAACTGTCTTTTTTTTTCTTTTTTAAGACACTTTTTCTCAAGCACACCACACTTTTTTTATTCCCTATTTTTGGTTGTTTTTGTCCTTTTTTTTCTCTTTGTTTTCTTTTTTTTTAATCTTACTTTCTTACTCTGCTGCTCGGCCTCCACATACTTTTTATCTAGACAGGACCAGGTGCACAGTAGCCAAGCATTTGAACGCTTTTAAGGTCATAGAAATCCTCAACCCTTACTGAACTTGCTGCACAAAGAGAGAAACCACTCTATAAATCTGAACTCAAAATCTCTTTCTATGGATACCATATTGCAAAACACAGTAGAGGAGAGAAATTGTCACAGAAATATCTTACAGTAAAGGGAAGCACGTGATCTTACAGTTGCAAAAACCTTCTCCAACCAATTAACTACATCACCAAATGACTAAAACTCAGAGAAGAGAGACTGCATAGTGAGCAGCAGGGACAATTACAGAGCTTCAGAGAGTGCTGCAGAGAGAGGGTGGCACATCTCCTCCCACAAGCCTCTGAACTCTAAGCCCTGTAGCTCAGCCCAGTTGCACCTATTCTCTGCAAACTGTGAGGTCTTTGTAATATCCAGTTCCAAAGTCAAAAGCTCAGATTGCTTGGTGAGCATAAGGGAAAAATAACTGCAGAGAGATTGTAGAACACCTTCTCTCACACACCTCTGAACTCTCAGAATTAACTCCAAGATATTAGGAAGAAATATATAAATGATCAGATGACCAGAAACCACTGCAAAGGCAGAGAAAAATGAGACCAAGAAAATATTTCTCCCCCTAACGGAAAAGAACAAATCTTCATCATCCTCAATACAATGGAATTCATGGAAATGACTGAAAGAATTCAGAATATTCATAGTGACAAAACTAAACAAGAGATGAGAGACAATAAAATTCAGATGGTGCAAAAAGAGAGAGAGAGAGAGATAATGAATTTTAGGAGGTGAGGAAGTTCTTCCACAATTTGAAAGAAGAAATACACACCATAAGAAAAGAATTAAATGGAGCTGTTAGGGATGAAGCCTATAGTACAGGTTATCAAAACTTTTCTCAAAAATAGGATAGATTATGCAGAAGATTGAATTTTGGATGTTGAAGACAAAACCCCTGACCTGAAAAAAACTCACCAAAAAGACTGAGAAAATAACCCCTCAAAATTAGCATAATATATGAGAAATACTAGATACCATTAAGTGCCCAGACATCTGTATAATCGGTATTGCAGAAGATGAAGGAACTAATAATTTACTCCATGAAATCCTGGAAGAAAACTTTCCAAATCTAGAGAGGGATTCAATATCCAGACCCAAGAAATACAAAGGACTCCTAATAGAATCAACCCAAGATCTTCTCCAAGGTATATGACAGCCAAATTAGCTGAAACCACAGATAAAGACAAGATATTAAAATTGGCAAGAGAGAAAAGTCAGGTTACTTAAAAAAATGTTATCCCATCAGGCTAACATCAGACCTCTCATCAGAAACAATGGGAACAAGGAAAAAATGAGAAAATACATTCAAAATGTTAAATGAAGGGACCAGCAGTTAGCATAATGTCTATGTCGCTGGACTCCCACGTAGTCGACCGCGGTTCGCGTCCCGGTTGCTTAAAACTCACACCGGGTGCTTGTGCATGCGTGCCCAGGATCCCGAGAGGAGAATGGAGGAGAAGGGATTGCGGCGTGGCCATCCCCCGGGGGGGTGATTTCTCGCTTTCTGTCTCTCTGTGTCTCTGTCTATCTGTCTGGCAAGCACATGTGCCCTATGGCAAAAAAAAATCTCTCCCCGCCAAAAAAGAAAATGTTAAATGAAAAGGAATTTCAACCAAGAATACTATACCTGGCAAGATTATCCTTCTTATGAGAAGAAAAAGTAAAAACATTCTCAGATAAAAAAACCTAAAAGAATTTTCCAACAGCAGACCAGCTCTTTAAGAAGTTCTAAAGGGAGTGCTATGCCAGGAAAACTAAAGACAAACAGACACAAATAAGAAAGTAAAAAGCAACCAAGAAAATGATCAACTTAATGGTAGGAACAATCCAGAAATGTCAATAATAATGTTGAATGTTAACTTCCAGGATTTAAACAGAAAGATTATAGACCACAGTAACACTGCAAATTCAACAGAAGAGAGATTAATTACATGACTGAACTGGTGAAATATAATTTTATGACCTTTGAATAAACATTACTGATTTTCTTCAATGCTTTGTTTCCAAATTTAAGGATTTTGCTTTGTTTTTGAGCTGTTGATACATTTAGGAATTTGTTAAAATGGTTTTTCCATGTTTGTTTTAAATTGAAACATAAACTTTTATCTCTTCCTGATCCCTCTGGAATTGGAAATTATTTGTGAGTATTCATATTTTGTGGCAGAATAGTTATTTGCATAAGTTCAATAATACTTGTTGCTATGCATCAGAAACTAGAAATACTCATTATTGACAGGGCTTTGGCTGTAAGGTCCTTTCTGAAGATATGATCAGAAAGCTGTGAAACTAGTTAGATCACAAGTAAGCCAAAAGAAGCTCTTGGAAAGATTTCCTGGCACCATAAACAGTTCTACTTGGCAGAGAGGATTAGAAAAACCATATAAAATACTTTGAACCATAAAATAACCTGGACTTTCCCAGCCCAGCATTGTAATCTACTGTAGATACTGCAAAAGAGCAGCCACAACCAGCAGATTACCTTGAGGAAGACCCTGGAGGAAGAAAAATAGACTGCTCTTTGCTAGCAGATGGTAAACTGCAGAATACTTGGTAGGCAGAGCTGAGTTGGGCAGGTTCATGTGTGAATTGTGTGCTGGTTGTTTGCTTTCTGATAGTTTGAGTGGTTAACATGTAAATATATTCTTAGAAATATTTAAAGCCATAATGTTTCTGTTATAGATTAACAAAGAAAATTATAACAAATATTTTAAAAGTTATCTTTAAAATTCAGGGTTTTTTTAAATTTTGAAAGCTGGTCATCTATTAACTGTCAAGCCCGCCAAAAAAGAAAATGTTAAATGAAAAGGAATTTCAACCAAGAATACTATACCTGGCAAGATTATCCTTCTTATGAGAAGAAAAAGTAAAAACATTCTCAGATAAAAAAACCTAAAAGAATTTTCCAACAGCAGACCAGCTCTTTAAGAAGTTCTAAAGGGAGTGCTATGCCAGGAAAACTAAAGACAAACAGACACAAATAAGAAAGTAAAAAGCAACCAAGAAAATGATCAACTTAATGGTAGGAACAATCCAGAAATGTCAATAATAATGTTGAATGTTAACTTCCAGGATTTAAACAGAAAGATTATAGACCACAGTAACACTGCAAATTCAACAGAAGAGAGATTAATTACATGACTG
The DNA here is from genome assembly GCF_000334495.1 of Tupaia belangeri chinensis. Lineage (NCBI taxonomy): Eukaryota > Metazoa > Chordata > Mammalia > Scandentia > Tupaiidae > Tupaia > Tupaia belangeri. Next base: position 6,553 of record NW_006203648.1, read on the forward strand.
AACTGGTGAAATATAATTTTATGACCTTTGAATAAACATTACTGATTTTCTTCAATGCTTTGTTTCCAAATTTAAGGATTTTGCTTTGTTTTTGAGCTGTTGATACATTTAGGAATTTGTTAAAATGGTTTTTCCATGTTTGTTTTAAATTGAAACATAAACTTTTATCTCTTCCTGATCCCTCTGGAATTGGAAATTATTTGTGAGTATTCATATTTTGTGGCAGAATAGTTATTTGCATAAGTTCAATAATACTTGTTGCTATGCATCAGAAATTAGAAATACTCATTATTGACAGGGCTTTGGCTGTAAGGTCCTTTCTGAAGATATGATCAGAAAGCTGTGAAACTGGTTAGATCACAAGTAAGCCAAAAGAAGCTCTTGGAAAGATTTCCTGGCACCATAAACAGTTCTACTTGGCAGAGAGGATTAGAAAAACCATATAAAATACTTTGAACCATAAAATAACCTGGACTTTCCCAGCCCAGCATTGTAATCTACTGTAGATACTGCAAAAGAGCAGCCACAACCAGCAGATTACCTTGAGGAAGACCCTGGAGGAAGAAAAATAGACTGCTCTTTGCTAGCAGATGGTAAACTGCAGAATACTTGGTAGGCAGAGCTGAGTTGGGCAGGTTCATGTGTGAATTGTGTGCTGGTTGTTTGCTTTCTGATAGTTTGAGTGGTTAACATGTAAATATATTCTTAGAAATATTTAAAGCCATAATGTTTCTGCTATAGATTAACAAAGAAAATTATAACAAATATTTTAAAAGTTATCTTTAAAATTCAGGGTTTTTTTAAATTTTGAAAGCTGGTCATCTATTAACTGTCAAGAACTATGGCGTATGAGAAAACATTTTGATATGTAAAGTAAATATGGGAAAATGCAAAAAAATTAATTAAATTAAATTTTTAAAATATTTTAAAATTTCATTTTCTTTTATACATTCACTCACATTATTATTTGTTTTACAAAATGGATATATCAACAGGTGAACATTTCTCCCTAGTACAATTGATAAAACTACAAAATATCTTCAACAGGA
>NW_006203648.1:12174-14036 GCF_000334495.1 Tupaia belangeri chinensis
CCCTTCTCCTCCATTCTCCTCTCGGGATCTTGGGCACGCACGCACACTCGCCCGGCGTGAGTTTTAAGCCACCGGGTCTGGGACGCGAACCACGGTTGACTACGTGGGAGTCCAGTGACATAGCCATTACGCTAACTGCTGGTTCCCAAAAGGCAAGACCTTTTAAGGGACACAGAAATAGAGAATTGTCTGTTGATGATAATGTGTATGATAATATCTTTAACTGGACTGGTATGTAGTTTATTCATGCTGGAAATATTCATTTTTATAAGGTGTAACAATATATAGTGATTGAATGTATAAAATAAATTTGAAAAATATAAGAAAATGAAATTCCGTATTATTAGTTTTTATTGAACATTAAATTTATTGGGTTTTTACATTAAATTCTGATTTATTTTACTGACAGCTACTGACAGCGTAAACTAAAATATATTGATTTATATGTTCAAATGTACAGTGATTTAATGTATAACATAAATTAAAAAAAATAAACTCTTTAGCATAGAACTGGCATCCAGGAGACATATAATAAATATTAGTTTTCATGTCTTTAAGATACGTATATCATTAACTGAAAATGTATTTCATATCCTTGTCATAATAACAACAGTGTTCATTCACTCAATAAACACTGGGGTCAGCCCTGTAACCTAGTGGTTATGGGACCTGGAAAAACAAAAACACAAACAAATCTAGAAAATACTAAATTCTTGCCAAATGTCTACCCACTTGACTCCCAATATATAAAAATTATGTATATGGTATATAAAAATTACATGTAAAACATAACTATATTATAAAATGTTAATATAATATTAAAAAGAAATGAAAAAAGATTGAAAAAAGGCTTAAACCATCCCATGATTCTGGATTGGAGGAATTCATTCAATCAAGATGCCAAACTTAATTAATCTACAAATTCAATGCAATTCCAATCAAACCAGAGACATTTCTCACAGAAACAGAAAAAACAATAAAAATTTGTCTAGTAATAAATAAAGCCCCGTATCACCATAGCAATAATGTGTAAAGGGAATAAAGTAGAATTTATCTCATGTCCTGACCTCAAAACAATTTGCAAAGCTGTGAAAATCAAAACAGCATGGTATTGGCATAAAACAGGCAGGAAGATCAATAGAATACAATTGAGATACCTAAAATGGGCCCCAAAACATACAGCCAACAAATCTTTGACAAAGGGCACAAGACAACCCAGCGGGGGAAAAATATCTTCATAAAATGGTGCTGGAGAAACTAAATATCCACCTGTAGAAGAGTGAAACTGCATCTCTATCTCTTACCATTAACAAAATGGTTACAACACTGGACTCCCACATGGCTGATCATGATTCAAGTCCCAGATCTGAAGGCTTGAAACTCATGCTGGGTTTATGTGCGTGCATGCATGCCAAAAATCCTGAGAGGATAATGGAAGAGAAGAGATTGTGGTGTGACCATTCCCTTAGGGGCATGATTTCTCAGTTTCTGTCCCTGTCTCTGTCTCTCTGGTGGAAGCACACACCTTATAGCAAAAAAACTCTTTAAAAAAATCAATCCAATTAAAAGAAGGGCAAATGAGTGGAATAGACAACTCTTCAAGGATGACAAACAGCCATAAAGCATATGCAAATGTGCTCAATATCTCTTATCATAAGGGAAATGCAATCACAATGACAGTGAAATACTATGTAATCCCAGTCAGAATAGCTAACTTAAAAAAATAAAGAATGATAAGTGATGGAAAATGATATGGCAGTTCCTCAGAAGCCTACAAAGGAATTACCACACAACCAAGTGATTACACTCTTAGGTATTTATCCAGAGGGTAGGAAAACCTTCAGCAAAAAAAAAAAAAAAAA
>NW_006203648.1:14079-20603 GCF_000334495.1 Tupaia belangeri chinensis
GGGAAAGAAGTGAAATGATCTCCAATTGAAGATGACATGACTATATACGAAAAACCTAAAGAAATCTGCAAAAACACTCCTGGAATTGATAAGTGATTACAGTATAGTAGCAGGATACAAAATCAACATACAAAAATCTATAGTATTTCTGTACACTGACAATGAGCAGATGGAGGTGGAGTTGAAGAAAACAATCTCATTTACAATAACCAGAAAAAGCATAAGATACTTGAGAATAAACCTAACCAAAGAAGTCAAAGACCTATTCCAGGAAAACTGAATGGCTAAAAAAAGAAATTGAAAATGACACAAAAAGTGGAAAGACATCTCATGTTTCTGCATTAGAAAGATGAATACAATCAAATTGTCAATTCTACTCAAATTAATCTACACATTTAGTGCAATTTAATCAATGTATCAGAGATAGTCTTCACAGATTTAGGGAAAAAAAAAAACAATTACAGAATTTGTCTGGACTCAGGAAAGACCTTGTATTGACAAAGCAATCCTATGCCACAACGGAGCAGGTGGAGTCTCACTCCTAGACCCCTAAAATATATTACAAAGCTGTGATAATCAAAATAGCATGGTACTGACACAAAAATAGGCATGTGAAACAATGGAACAGAATAGAGACCTCAGAAATAAACCCCAAAACATAGAGTCACCTGACTTTGGACAAAGGGCATCCATCATGTGGGAAAAAGAAAACCTCCTTAGCAAATGGTGCTGGAGAAACTGGGTATCCACCTGCAGAAAAATAAAGCTGGACCCCCTATCTCTCATCATTAACAAAAAATCAATTCAAAATGGATCAAAGACCTAATCTAAGACCTCAAACTGTAAAACTACTGGTGGGAAACTCTTGGAGAAAATGGAGTCAACAAGGTTATTTTAAACAAGAGCCCCTAAACTGGCAATTATCCCAAAAAAGACAAGTTGGGTCACATCAAATTAAAAAGTTTCTGCACAATAAAAGAAATAATAATTAGAGAGAATCAACAACTCTTGGAATGGGAGAATATATTTGCAAATTATGCCTCAAATAAGGGACTGACAGCCAGAATATATAAGGAACTCAAACAGCATACAAAAAAAAAAAAATAAACTGAATTAAAAGACGGATTAATCAGCTGGATAGACAACCCTCTAAAGAATATATACAAATGGCCAATAAGCATATGAAAAAATGCTCAACACAATTTATCATAAGGGAGATGCCAATCAAAACTACATTGAGGGACCAGTAGTTAACGTAATGGCTATGTCGCTGGACTCCTACATAGTTGACTGTGGTTCAAGTCCCAGACCCGGTGCCTTAAACTCACGCTGGGTGCGTGTGTGTGCATGCCCAAGATCCCGAGAGGAGAATGGAGGAGAAGGGATTGCAGTGTGGCCATCCCCCCTGGGGGGTGATTTCTCGCTTTCTATCTCTCTGTCTCTCTGTCTGTCTGGCGAGCGCATGCACCGTATAACAAAAAACCTCTCTCAAAAAAATAAAACAAAACAAAACAAAACAAACAAACAAACAAAAAACTGCATTGAGATGCCACCTAACTGAAGTCAGAATGGCTAAGATTAAAAAAATAATGAACGAAAAGTGATAGCAAGGTTGTGGAGAAAAAGAACTTCTCCTACACTGTTGGTGGGAATGTAAATTGATAGAGCTAATGTGGAGAACAATATGGTGGTTCCTCAAAGACCTACAAATATAACTAGCATATGATCCTCCAATTCCACTCCTAGGTATCTACCCAATGGATAGGAATGCACTCAATCAGAAATACACTTGCACATCCATGTTTATACTGGCATTATTCACAATTGCTAATATGTGGATCCAACCCAAGTGTCCATGAAAAGAAAAATGGATTGAAAAAGTGGGGCACATATACATATGAAATGCTACTAAGCCATAAAAAAAAATGAGATCCTGGCATTTGATAGAAAGTGGACAAATATGGAAGATTTGCTGTAAGTGAAGCAAGTCAGACTATGAAAGAGAGGCACTGTATGTTCCCCCTCAATATATACCTAATGTCAGCACTCTATGGTAGAAACTGCAAGATTGGAAGGTATAAAAACATGGAAAGCAATGGTGATGCTAGGACAGTGTGGGAGGTGGGTAGGGAGTGGGGGAGGGTGAGAAGAATGGAATCAAGGGTAAAAGAGGTAAAATATTTAAGGGACACGAAAAATGGAAAATAATCTGTTGACGATGACATGGATGCTAATTTCTTTTAAAGATCCAATATGCAATGTAGTCATGATGGGAAAATTAACTTGGTATACTGTAATAATACACAGTGATTGAATAAAAAGAAATTATGAAAAAATATTATTTTAAACCTAAAAAAGAAAAAATGTGCCATATGGAATGCCATATGTACTTTATGGAATAGTACTCAGCCATCAGAATCAATGAGACTCTTATATTTGATACAAAGAGGGATGAATATGGAAGACTTAATGCTAAGTGAAGTAAACCAGACTATGAAAGAGTCTTTCTATTTCCCCCTCAGTATATGTCAAATGTCTGCTCTCTGTAGCAGAAACTGAAAGATTGGAAGGGAGGGCAACTGCAGATACTAGAGATAGTATAGGCAGGGGCAAGAAGGTTGGATAATAGGCAAATGGAGGGAGGAGAATAGGAATAAATATATATATAATTGACACAAAAATGAAGTTATTTGCTGATGACAATGTACGTAGTAACGTCTTTTTCTTGACTGACACGCACTATATTTGTGCTGAGAAAACCATGTTGTACACTGTAATGATATATAGTGATTAAATGTGTGTGTGTGTATATAATAAATATATGTACATATATATACTGATTTTAATTCATACATTATAGTGTATTAAAATCGGAATTAAATTAAAATCAGAAACTGTAAATGCATATCATCAGAACTTATGAAGTAGTCATGAATGATTTTAAAAGTTCCTAAAGGATTGACAGAGAAGTTAGAAAAATCATTCACACAGAACGTTTGGTGGAGAATTTGCCAACAGCTGATAAAAAAAAGTGAAAAAACATATTAAAGGTCATCAAGAAATGTTAACAAGTTAGAGATTGGAAGAACTTGAGTCATGTACAGAGACAGGTATTAAACAATTTCTGTGTCCCATAAATGTCTTACCTGTCTATTTTTTCTCCCTAGTTACATTCTCTACACTCTTCCCCTCTCCCGAATCTCCATATTGCTTTCCACCGTGGCTGTACTAATTTACATTCCCACCAACAGTGGGAAGAAGAAACACTTAAACTGCAATAGGTTAAAAAAGAAATTAGGAAAATTATAAAACACTTAGGGATGAATGAATACACACAACATACCAAAACTGATTGGATGCAGAAATGCAGTGTTTAGAGGCAAATTTATAACTATAAATGCCACATTAACAAGGAAGAAAGATTTTACAGCAATAACTTTGTAACTTAAGGAACTAGAAAAAGGAGAGTAAGCAAAACCCAAAGCTATCAGAAGAAAGGAAATTCTAAAGAATAGAGATAAGTAAAATAAAGAACAGAAAAACAAAAACAATGAAAACAAAGGTTGGTTCCTTGTAAAGATCAACAAAATTGAAAACCTTCAGCCAGATGTTAAAGAAAAAAAGAGAGAAGACACAAATAAGTAAACTCAAAATGAAAGGAAGGACATTACTATTAACTATGCAGAAATAAAAAAAGGTTATAAGAGAGTACTATGAATAATTGTATGTCAACAAATTACATTACCTAAATAAGTGGACAAATTACTGGAAATACACAAATTACCTTTGAGTTATATCATTTTTTGCTTCCACGTATTTTAGAGTTCTGTTATTCAATGTATACACATTTAGAATATTCTTGTTTTCTTTTCCTTTTGAAAACTGATCACTTTGTTATCATGTAATCCTTTACCTACAACCATTTCTTTAGTCTGAAGTTTATTTTGCCTGGTAATGGTATAGTCATGTTAATATATACATAGTACATCTTTTTTTCTATACTTTACTTTTATCCTATTTATGTCCTTTTGTTTAAAGCAGTTTTGCTTTGTTTTCTTTTCTTTTTTTTTAAATTAAGGTTTTTGTCATAGGGTGTGTGTGCTTGTCAGAGAAAAACAGAAGCAGACAGCGAGAGGGAAAGTGAGAAATCACCCTCAGGAGGGATTGCCATACTGCATTCCCTTTTCCTTCATTTTTCTCCTGAGATGTTAGGCACTTAGGCACTCATGCCCAGCATGATTTTCAAGAGACCAGGTCTGGGACTTGAAACACAGATGGCCATACTGGAGTTCATCCATCATTGTAACAGTCACACTACTTGCTCTTCCCCCAGCTTTCTTTTCAATAGTACATACTTAGGTCTTTTATTAAATATAATAATAAATATTTTCATTAGTGAGTTTGTCTTTTTCCTTCTTTTTCTGCTTCCTTTACCTTTAATTGCATTAATTTCGCATTGCAGATTATTCAATTTTATCTCCACCTTTAATTTACTCTTTATAATTCTCTGAAAAATTATTCTGATGGCTCTAGAGTTTCTAACAAACATTTCATATTAGAATCTATCTTCAAATCATATTATACTACATAATGTCTAGCATACGGACCTTACAACTATATTCTCTGATCCACTGAGATTTTCATGCACTGAGGTGCATTTTACTTTTAAATACACAAAGCTGCATTACATAGCTAATACTTTAAAAACTTTATTTAATCATTGGCCATCTTTATAGCTTGTGACATGGTTCTTCCCAGTGTGCATGAGGTGCATCTCAATCAAGACAAAGATTTCTTTTTTTTTTTTTTGAGAGGTTTTTCACTATAGGGCACATGCGCGCGCCAGACAGACAGAGAGAGAGACAGAGAGACAGAAAGTGAGAAATCACCCCCCAGAGGGGATGGCCATGCCACAATCCCTTCTCCTCCATTCTCCTCTCGGGATCTTGGGCATGCACGCACACACGCCCAGTGTGGGTTTTAAGCCACTGAGTCCGGGACGTGAACCGGGGTCGACTACATGGGAGTCCAGCAACATAGCAATTACGCTAACTGCTGGTTCCCCAATCAAGTCAAAGATATGATCATATACATCAACTGTTAGTCAATTTTCTCTTAGAGTACTCAAAATGAAGAAACATTTTATGTTTTACCTTCACTAATTCCATCTCCAACATTCTTCATTTCATTGTATAGATTCCACTTTCTGTTTGGTCTCAACTCACGTCTTTCTGAAATACTTTAGTTAACATTTATTGTAATACAGATCTGCAGACCTATGACAATGAATTCTCTTTCTTTCTGTTTTTTTTTATTTTAATTTTAATTAATTAATTATTTTTTTTGCTGAGAATGTATTTACTTTTACTTTTTATTTTCACAGTGTAAGGAATTATTACTTGATCAAAGAAACACTCAACAAAAAAGATATCCAAAAGTGAATACATCATCCAATGACTAGAAATAAAAGAAGAGCCTCAGGTCTGAATAAACCAGGAAATATGACTCCATCAAAAGAACACAATAACTTCCCTCCATCTCTTGAAAAAAACAGAAGTCACCAAAATGTCGGAGAAAGAATTTAGAACATTCATGGTGACAAAACTCTATGAGATAAAATAAAAAAATAATAATAAAAAAAAAACAGAAAAGAGACAACGAACTACAGGATTAGGAAGTACTTCAATGATATAAAAGAAGAAATGGGCACTATAAGAAAGACTCAGATGGAACTATTAGAGATGAAGTCTGTAATATAGGAAATAAAAAACTCTTTCAAAAGTATTAAAAGTCAAATAGACCATGCTGAAAATTGAATCTCTAACATAGAAGATAAAACCTCTGACCTAGGGGGAAAAAAAAAGATAAAGAAAATAACAAAAAAATATGAGGATAATATACAAGAAATACTAGATTTCATAAAATGTCCAAACATCCTAATAATTGTTGCCCCAGAAGGAGAAAAAACTAATAAGGGCATAGAAAACCTATTCCATGAAATTCTGGAAGAAAACTTTCCAAGTGTAGAGAAGCACTTGATCACCCAAATACGTGAAGGAAAGACTGCTAGATCTAAAGGAGAGGTTGCAACACATTCATTGTTGGAGACCTCAACACCCTACTATCTCCTCTGAACAGATCATCTAGAAAAAAATATGTAAAGAGAAAAAGGATCTAAATGATAGCATAAATCAAATGGACTTACCAGACATCTATAGAACTATCCACACAAAAACCATAGATATAATTTTTTCTCACCCCCGTATGGAACCTTTTCGAAGACTGACCACATGATAGGGCACAAAGCAAGCCTCTACAGATTCAAAGACATAACAATTATATCCAGCATCTTCTCTAACCATGATGGAATTAAACTTGAGTTCAATTTCAAAAGAAATCCTAAAAAATTCTTAAATTCTTGGAAACTAAATATACTACTCCTGAATGACTCTACAACTACTGAAGAAATTAAGGCTAAAATCAAAAGATTCATGGAAGCCAATGACAATGAGGACACGAGTTTC
>NW_006203648.1:20894-61592 GCF_000334495.1 Tupaia belangeri chinensis
TTGTGATTTTCAAAATCCCAAACAAAAAAAAAAAAAAAAAAAAATACGCTACCAAAAAACCTAAAGGCCCAACACCTACACCCACAAAGGAGGATACTATGAACAACTAAATGCCAAAAAAAAAAAAAAAAAAAAAGACAATCTGGATGAGATGGACTAATTCCTGTACAAATATAATCTACCAAGATTGATTCAGGAGGATATAGAAAGTCTGAATAGGCCCATAACAAGTCAGGAGAGTGATGAGTAGTAAATAACTTCCCAACAAAGTAAAGGTCTGGTCCTGATGGCTTCACCTGTGGCTTTAAACTTTCTGGCGAGCACACGTACCCTATGGCAAATACCTCCAAAAAAAATTTAAAAAGAAGAAGAAGAAGAAGAAGAAGAAGAAGAAGAAGAAGAAGAAGAAGAAGAAGAAGAAGAAGAAGAAGAAGAAGAAGAAGAAAAAAGAAAATCCAGTATCTGACCATTGTTTACCACTTCTACCTATACCATTTTGGTCCAAACTGCCATCATCTCATAATTTCTCATTAAGATTACAGCATTAGTGCCAGATTATTTCCCTGCTTCCTCCCTTACCTTCCTACAATATCTTTTCAATATAGCAATCCAATTGTACATGTTAAAATGTAAGTCAAATTGTGTCACTCATTTGGTCTAAATCCTCTAATGCCTTCCCAATCCACTAAGTCTCTAGAATGTCCTGTATAAACCAACACAATGTTTATCACACTTTTCCCACTCTTGACTTGTTGAACTTTATTACTCCTCTTTTCCTTGGAGCTCACCCCACAGATAAACTTGCTGCCTTGTTCTTCTTAATCATGCAAAATATGCCCTTGTTTCAGGGCTTATATCCTTGCTGTTACTTTTTCTTTAAATATTCACCACTTCTCAATCTCTTCTAGTTACCGCGCTAGCTCCTTCACATCCATCAGGTTGCAAATTGAGTGCCACTGCCTCAAGGAGGTCTGTCTATGCACCGCTCCAAAATCTATGCTTTTATGCCCTTCTGTTACCCTTATATCACATATTACATATTACACACACACACACACACACACACACACACACACACACACAGGTTCTCTCGCTTGCTTACAAGCTGCATTTTCCCTGAGATGGCTAAATCAGTAAGAACAGGGACCATATAGTTTTTTTTTTTTTTTTTTTCAGTACTATTTATTATTATACATTCAGTCATTATACATCATTTAGTTTGTAAAGAGATTTTACCCAACATGATATATGCCCCACAGCAAATGAGTTGATACTACTATACATGTCATCATCAACAAGAAATAAACCATACCTACGTAACACAAATGTCTTATATCTCCATATTTTGCCAAATTTCCATTCCTGCACTCTTCCCCTCTCCCACACTCTCCTTCCACTTTGTCACCAATGTTCATAATGATTTTTAATGCTTTTATGTCCTGCAGTCTTTCAGACTCTACAATAGCATGCAGACAGTTGGTATATGTTAAGTGGAGACATACAATGTCTCTCTTTCATAACCTGACTTACTTCACTCAACAATAGAACTTTCATGGTCATCAAATGCCAGGGTTTTGTTTTTAATGGCTGAATAGTATTCCATGGAGTGTATGTGCCATACTTTTTCAACCCATTCATCTGTTTGTGGATTTTTGGGTTGATTCCATGTCTTAACAATTGTGAATAAGGCCACAATAAATATAGCTGTGCAAGTACTTTTCTGACTGAATGTTCTCCTGTCCTTTCGGTAAATACCCATTAGCAGAATTGCTGGATTATATGGTAGCTCTATTAGAAGGTCCTTGAGGAACCTCCCTATTGTTCTACACAGCAGCTGGACCAATTTATATTCCCACCGACAATGTATGAGAGTTCCCTTTCACCACATCCCTTCCAGCACTTGTCATTTTGTTTTTAATCTTCACCATTCTGACTGGGGTTAGGTGGTATCACATTGTTGTTTTGATCTTCATACCCCTTATGATGAGGGCTGTTGAGCATTTTTTCATATTATTTTTGGCTGTTTGTATGTCTTCCTAAGAGAGATGTATATTCAGCTCATTTTACTTTTTTTTTTTTTTTTGAGAGGCTTTTCACTACAGGGCGCGTGCGCTCGCCAGACCCATAGAGAGAGACATAGAGACAGAAAGCGAGAAATCACCCCCCAGGGGGAATGGTCACACCGCAGTCCCTTCTCCTCCATTCTCCTCTTGGGATCTTGGGCATGCACGCACATGCACCCGGCGTGAGTTTTAAGCCACCGGGTCCGGGATGCGAACCGCGGTCGACTACATGGGAGTCCAGCGACATAGCCATTACGCTAACTGCTGGTTCCCTATTCAGCTCATTTTACCATCTTAAAATGGGGTTAATCATTTTCTTCCAAGTGAGCCACTCAAATTTACTATGTATTCTGATTATCAGCCCTTATTTGAGGCAGAGTTGACAAAAATTCACTCCCATTATGAGGGCTGTTGATTCACACTAATTCTGGTGACCTTTGCTGTGCAAACTTCTTAATCTGATGTAATCCCACCTGTCTATTTTGGAGATCGTTTCCTGTGCTTTGGTGATATTACCGAAGTCTTTGCCTACCCCAACGTCTCTCAAGAGTTTCCCCAGTGTTTTCCACCAGTAATTATATAGTTTGTGGTCTTAGGTTTCGATCTTTGATCCACTTTGAGTTGATTTTGGTTTATGGTGACAGACACTGCTTCACCTTCAGCTTTTTGCAGGTGGATACCCAGTTTTTCCAGCATCAATTGCTAACGAAGTTTTCCTTTTCACACTGGATTGACAGGGATTTATTTCTGGATTCTCTACTCTGTTCCATTGGTCCTCATGTCTGTTTTTGTGCCAATACTATGCTGTTTTGATTATCACAGCTTTGTAATATATTTTGGGGTCATGAATAGAGATGCCATACAATGCACTCTTCTTATGCAGGATGACTTTGGCAATACATGGTTTTTTATAATTCCAGACAAATTCTACAATTGTCTTTTCTAGATCTGTTAAGAAAGTTTCTTGTAATTGTATACGGATTGCATTAAATACGCAGATTAACTTGAGTAGGAGTGCCATTTTGATTATATTAATTCTGGCATTTCAAGAACATGGGATGTCCTTCCACTTTTTGTGTCCTTTTTTCTTTCTTTTCAATAGTTTAATGGTTTTCCTTAAAGAAGTCTTTAACTTCCTTGGTTGGATTTATTCCTAGGTATCTTATACTTTTTGTGGCAACGGTAAATGGGATTGCTTCTTCAGTTCTTTCTCTGTCTGCTTGTTGTTTATATATAAAAACGCTAATAATTTTTGTAAGTTGATTTTGTATCCTGCCACTTTACTGTATGCACTTATTACTTCAAGAAGTTTCTTCCAAGATACTATTGGATATTCTAGGTATACAGTCATGTCATCTGCAAACCGAGGTAATATCAATTCTTATTTCATCCCCTTTTCTCATCACATTGACTAGGACTTCCAGTCCTATACCGAATAGGAGTGGAGAGCATGGGCAACCTTGTCTTGTACAAGTTTTTAGAGGAAAACATTTAGTTTTTCCCCATTCAATATAACATTAGCTATAGGTTTTTCTTTTTTGGAGAGGTTTTTGCTATAGGGTATGTGCACTCGCCGGAAAGACAGAGAGACAGAAAACGAGAAATCACCCCCCAGGGGGATGGCCACACTTCAATCCCTTCTCCTCCATTTTCCCCTCAGATTCTTGGGCATACATGCATGCACATGCGCCCAGTGTGAGTTTAAGCCACCGGGCCTGGGACTCAAACCGTGGTTGGCTACATGGGAGCCCAGTGACATAGCCATAATGCCAACTGCTGGTCCCCATAGATGATTTTTATTATGTTGAAAAACAATCATTTTATGCCGATTTTATTGAGAGTCTTAATCATGAAGGCTGTTGTATTTTTTTTTTTTTTGGGGAGGTTTTTTTTTTTTCACGGGGTTAATCATTTTCTTCCAAGTGAGCCACTCAAATTTACTATGTATTCTGATTATCAGCCCTTATTTGAGGCAGAGTTGACAAAAATTCACTCCCATTATGAGGGCTGTTGATTCACACTAATTCTGGTGACCTTTGCTGTGCAAACTTCTTAATCTGATGTAATCCCACCTGTCTATTTTGGAGATCGTTTCCTGTGCTTTGGTGATATTACCGAAGTCTTTGCCTACCCCAACGTCTCTCAAGAGTTTCCCCAGTGTTTTCCACCAGTAATTATATAGTTTGTGGTCTTAGGTTTCGATCTTTGATCCACTTTGAGTTGATTTTGGTTTATGGTGACAGACACTGCTTCACCTTCAGCTTTTTGCAGGTGGATACCCAGTTTTTCCAGCATCAATTGCTAACGAAGTTTTCCTTTTCACACTGGATTGACAGGGATTTATTTCTGGATTCTCTACTCTGTTCCATTGGTCCTCATGTCTGTTTTTGTGCCAATACTATGCTGTTTTGATTATCACAGCTTTGTAATATATTTTGGGGTCATGAATAGAGATGCCATACAATGCACTCTTCTTATGCAGGATGACTTTGGCAATACATGGTTTTTTATAATTCCAGACAAATTCTACAATTGTCTTTTCTAGATCTGTTAAGAAAGTTTCTTGTAATTGTATACGGATTGCATTAAATACGCAGATTAACTTGAGTAGGAGTGCCATTTTGATTATATTAATTCTGGCATTTCAAGAACATGGGATGTCCTTCCACTTTTTGTGTCCTTTTTTCTTTCTTTTCAATAGTTTAATGGTTTTCCTTAAAGAAGTCTTTAACTTCCTTGGTTGGATTTATTCCTAGGTATCTTATACTTTTTGTGGCAACGGTAAATGGGATTGCTTCTTCAGTTCTTTCTCTGTCTGCTTGTTGTTTATATATAAAAACGCTAATAATTTTTGTAAGTTGATTTTGTATCCTGCCACTTTACTGTATGCACTTATTACTTCAAGAAGTTTCTTCCAAGATACTATTGGATATTCTAGGTATACAGTCATGTCATCTGCAAACCGAGGTAATATCAATTCTTATTTCATCCCCTTTTCTCATCACATTGACTAGGACTTCCAGTCCTATACCGAATAGGAGTGGAGAGCATGGGCAACCTTGTCTTGTACAAGTTTTTAGAGGAAAACATTTAGTTTTTCCCCATTCAATATAACATTAGCTATAGGTTTTTCTTTTTTGGAGAGGTTTTTGCTATAGGGTATGTGCACTCGCCGGAAAGACAGAGAGACAGAAAACGAGAAATCACCCCCCAGGGGGATGGCCACACTTCAATCCCTTCTCCTCCATTTTCCCCTCAGATTCTTGGGCATACATGCATGCACATGCGCCCAGTGTGAGTTTAAGCCACCGGGCCTGGGACTCAAACCGTGGTTGGCTACATGGGAGCCCAGTGACATAGCCATAATGCCAACTGCTGGTCCCCATAGATGATTTTTATTATGTTGAAAAACAATCATTTTATGCCGATTTTATTGAGAGTCTTAATCATGAAGGCTGTTGTATTTTTTTTTTTTTTGGGGAGGTTTTTTTTTTTTCACTCACTATAGGATGCATGCACTTGCCAGACAGACAGAGAGAGACATAGAGACAGAAAGCGAGAAATCATCCCCCAGGGGGGATGGTCATGCCGCAATCCCTTCTCCTCCATTCTCCTCTCAGGATCTTGGGCACGCACGCACATACACCCGGCGTGAGTTCTAAGCCACCGGGTCCAGGACGTGAACTGCAGTCGACTATGTGGGAATCCAGCGACATAGCCATTACGCTAACTGCTGGTTCCCAAGGCTGTTGTATTTTGTCAAATGCTTTTTCCACATCAATTGAAATGATCGTATGGTTTTTATCATTCTGTTAATATGGTGTACTGTATTTATGGTTTTGCATATGTTGAACCACCCTTGCATCCCTGGAATGAAGCCTAGCTGATCATGATGAATAATATTTTTATAAATGCTTTCAAATATGGTTAGCAAGTATGTTGCTGTGAATTTTTGCATCTATATTTATCAGAGATATAGGACTGCCATTTTCATTTCTTATCATATTCTTATCTCTTTCAGAAATGTGGGTGATAGCGTCTTTGTAGAATGAATTTGGAAGGGTTCCTTCCTTTTGGATCTCTAAAAGAAGTTTGAGTAGAATGGAGGTTACCTCTTCTTTAAAAGTTTTGTAGAATTAAGTATCAAAGCCATTAGTACCTAGACTTTTCTTTGTTGAGAGGTTACTGTCTTACTCCCATTGTTTGTTACAGGTCTATTCAGGTTTTCTATGTCTTTCTGAGTCTACCTTCATATATTATATATCTCCAGAAATTTGTCCATCTCATCCAGGTTTTCTTGTTTGTTGGAATATAGTAGCTCACAGTATCCTCTAATGATATTTTGTATTACTATCATATCTCTTGTAATGTTGCCTGACTCATTGCAAAATTGATTTGATTCTTTTCTTTCTTCTTAAATAGTCTAGCTAATGTTGTATCAATCTTGTTTACCTTTTCAAAAAATGAGCTTTTCCTTTCATTTATTTTCTGTATAATTGATTTATTTTCTATTTCATTTATTTCTATCTGAATCTTTATTATTTCTTTTCTCCTGACATTTTATTTATTTATTTATTTATTTATTTATTGGAGAGGTTTTTCGCTATAGGGTGTGTGTGCTCACCAGAAAGACAGAGAGAGACAGAGAAATAGAAAGCAAGAAATCATCCCCCAGTGGGGATGGCCATGCCACAATCCCATCTCCTCCATTCTCCTCGCAATCTTGGGCAAGTACACACATGCGCCCGGTGTGAGTTTAAGCCCCCGGGTCCAGGACTCAAACCGTGGTTGGCTACATGGGAGTTCAGCGACATAGCCATTACCCTAACTGCTGGTCCCAGATGTTTTTTTTTTGTTTTTCCAATTCCTTAATGAATGCTGTCTAGCTGTCTTTTTGGCACCTTTCCATCTTTTTCATGTGTGCACTAATTGCTATGAACTTCCCTCTTATGACTGCTTTTGCAGTGTCCCATAGATTATGGAAGCTTTTGTACTCATTATCATTTGTTTCCATGAATCTTTTGAATTCAGTCTTAATCTCTTCCATAGTCATGAAGTCATTCAGAAGTTTATTTAGTTTCAATATATTTGTGAATTTTTGAGGGTTTTTCCTGAAATTAATATCACATTTAATTCAATCATGGTTGGAGAAGATGCTGGATATGGTTTTCATGACTCTGAATTTGTAAAGGCTGGTTTTGTGCTCTATCATGTTGTCAATCTATGAGAAAGTACCCTGCACAGCTGAGAAAAATGTTTATTTGTGTTTCATGTGGAAAGTTATATAGATGTCTGTCAAGTCCATCTGATTCATGGTATCAATTAGGTCCTGCATCTCTTTGCTTATTTTTTTTTTTTGTCTCTTTGACCTGTCTAGAAGAGATAATGGGATGTTGGGATATCCGACAATTTGTGTGTGTCAGTCTATCGAGCAGGCTTTCCTTTACATACTTGGGTGCTCCTTAGTTGAGTGCAGAGGTATTTATAAGCATTATATCTTCTTGATAAATTAGCCCTTTTACTACTAGATAATGTCTTTCTTTGTCTCTTCTTACAGTTTTTGTCTTAAAGCCTTTTTTGTCAGAAATCATTATAGTGACTCCTGCCCTTTTTTGTTTGTTTGTTTGTTTGTTTTGGGTTTTTTTTTTTTTGGAGAGGTTTTTTGCTATAGGGTGCGTGTGTTAGCCAGACAGACAGAGAGAGACATAGAGACAGAAAACGAGAAATCACCCCCCAGGGGGGATGGTCACGCCGCAATCCCTTCTCCTCCATTCTCCTCTTGGGATCTTGGGCACGCATGCACATGCACCCGGCGTGAGTTTTAAGCCACCGGGTCTGGGACACGAACCGTGGTCGACTACGTGGGAGTCCAGCGACATAGCCATTACGCTAACTGCTGGTTCCCCACTCCTGCTCTTTTTTGGTTTCCATTTGCATGGGGTACCTTTTTCCAGCCCATTCACTTTTGATCTATGTATATCTTTATCCATGAGATGGGTTTCTTGTAGGCAGCAGATAGATGCTTTCTTATTTTTAATCCATTCATCCAGCCTGTGTCTCTTGATTGGAGAATTTAATCTACTAACATTCAATGTTATCAATATTTCCAGACTTGTCCCTATTATTAAGTTGTCCATATTCTTGTTTGCTTCTGTTCTCTTGTTGCTGTCTGTCTGACTTGAGTTTTATTGGTATAGTACTCCTTTCAAAATTTCTTGAAGAGTTGGTCTAAAATTGGTAAATTCTTTCAGGTTTTGTGTATCTGTTTTTGTCTTTTTCTATGTGAAGGATAATCTTAGCAGGTATGATATTCTTGGTTGAAATTATTTTCATTTAACACTTTGAATATATTTCCCCATTGTTTCCTTGTTTGTACTTTATCTGATGAGAAGTCTGGTGTCAGCCTGATGAGATAGCCTTTGTAAGTGACTTGACATTTCTCTCTTGCCAATCTTAGTATCTTGTCTTTGTCTATGGTTTTCGTCAATGTAGCTATGATATGCCATGCAGAGGATCTTCTTGGATTGGTTCTATTTGGAGTTCTTTGAATTTCTTTGGTCTGAATGTTCTAGGGCCTCTCTAGACTTAGTTTTCTTTCAGGATTTTGTGGAATAGATTATCCATGCCCTTATTAGTTTTGTAGTCCTCTGAGATATCAATTATTCAGATGTTTAGGCGTTTCATGGTATCTTGTATTTTTCCTACGTTATCCTTAATATTCTTGGCTATTTTTTCAGTATTTTTGATAATTTTTTGTAGGTCATTGGTTTTGTCTTCTATTTTCTGAGATTTGATCTTCTGCATGGTCAACCTGCTTTTAATACTTTTGAGGGAGATTTTGATATCCTGTATTACAGCCTTCATATCTAACAGTTCTGTTTGATTCTTTTTTATGTTGTCCAGTTCTTCTTTCACATCATGGAAAGACTTCCTCATCTCTTGAAGCTCAATGTCTCTTTTCTCTAGCATTTCATAGCGTTTTGTTACCATAAATGTTCTAATTTCTTTTTATGACATTTTAGTAATATCCTCTAATTTTTCCCTACCTGGAGACGAGTTATAGTGTTCCCTGGCAGAAGATGTATTGCTTGATTGTCTCATCCTTGAAGCTCTTTTCCGATTTTTAGTCATTGATAATGTATTCACTTTTGGCTAATTTTTTGGAGAAGGATTCTGTAGTGTGAGCTTGTGTGTTTTCCTTACTGTGAAATAAGTTAGTGCTATTTTCTCTCTTCTTCTGTATACTCCAAGGGGGAAATCACAGGAAGAGTTTTGAAGCTGGATTTATGAAGGAATGTTTCCCTGTTTTTACACAATCAGTATAGTGAGGGGCAATGAATTTTCTAAAACTCACAATATTCAAATATTTAGCAACTATGCATCTGATCTTCTCTAGGCAGTGGGTATGGACTGAGTTATAAAATAGATAAGTAAGGTAAAAGAAAAAGAAAGTAGGAAATAGAAAAAGGTTGAAATAGCAAAGAACAGGAAGAAAAAGAAAACTGAGCCAGTAAGAAAAAGTGAAGAAATAGGAAGAAAAAGAAAGAATGAATTAGAACGAAAAGAGGAGAAAAAAAAAAACCACGTCGTAGAAAATAGAACTGCGTTAAAAAATGAAAACATCACAGCACACTTGCACTTGCATGCTGCATGAAGGTACAGGGGAGCAGAGATGAAGGTGCCTGGTTCTGTCCTGGGTGAGAGAGAGAAATTAGCAATATCAATGCACAAGGAAGAGGACAGAAAAACTGTTTTTTAAAAAAGAAAAAAAAGGCTGGAAGGTACAGAAAAGAGCAAGAAGGAAGCACAGACTTTGCTTTCCTGGCTACCACTGGGGTCTGGAGGGGAGGGGCTAGCTGTGAAGCTGTACCCGGAAAGTACAAGGAAGCAGAGATGGAGGTGCCTCCACACAGGTTTTATTTATCAGTTTTCATTATTTATTTGTGACTCCAAATTTGTTTTTGTGTTTCTTAGACATTTATATTTTTCCTTTCATAAATTATCTGCTTATATACTTTAGTCATTTAATTTTTACAATAGTCGTCCTTTTTATGCAAGAACCTCTCATTTAGTAGCAATGTTATATGCTTTACACATCTTTGTAGGGTCTTTTTGCTTACTTAGAAAAATCTACTCATACAGTGAATCTGTAAATATGTTCACTTCTGTTTTCTTTGAATTCTTTTATTTTAAGCTATTTTACCTTTCATCCATTTGTAATTTATATTAGCATGTGGTTATAGAGATCTTATTTAATGTTTCCCAAAGGATAGTAACTTTTCCTAAGATAATATATTGATAAACTGTTCCTTTTTGTCCATTGAAATATTCATGTTCTCTAACATTGAACTGTTACGTATACTCAGTGCTAGAGGCAAGAGGCGAGATTTCAATGCTTTTATGATGATACTAATCCAGAAACATAGGAAATCTTAGTTCTCATTAGTCATTACTTCTTTTAGGGTTTCTAACTAAAGGAACTATAAAGAATAGTAGCCAAATTAGAATCAAAGTAATATTTACTGGGGCCAGCAGATGGTGTAATGGTGACATCACTAGACTCTCATGCAGTCCACCGTGGTTCAAGTCCCAAACCCAGTGGCTTAAAAATCATGCCAAGCAAGTGTGCATATGTGCTCAAGATCCTAAGGGGACAATGGAGGAAAAGGGATTGTGGCATGGTCACCTGCTGGGGAGTTATTTCTCTTTCAGTCTCCCTATTTCTCCCTTTTTTTCTGGTGAATGCACATGCTCTATAGTAATAATATCACTTAAAAATAGTTCTACTTATTATAGCCAGTAGCCACTAGCCCCTTTTGAAGAACTTTGATAACATGATTGAATAACAAAGCTATGAGTTTAAAGCTAAGCAAGATTTCCTCTTTCCAATCCCATTAAACTAAGATGACTAGATCTTTAGGGCAGACCTTGCAATAATTCACATATCCAGCTAATCCAAGTTACAGGCACAGGTTAATTTACCACATGGAAGTTGGCAATTTAATAGAGAATACTGAAGAAAAAGAAATTGTAATGCTGCCTAACAGTAAGACATTATTCAACAAACATTCTGAGTTCTGACTAATCAGAGTAATAACATCTCCCTCTGAAGAGCTGATAAAGAGGGAAATAGAAGCAGTAGTCCATTGCTATTGTCAAAGGCAGAAGCTTGGGTCTATTTCAGGCAACTTTATTTTGTCCTGTCAATTTTTCAGAAAATAGTACTGTACCACATTGCTTTAATTTTTGTACCTTTATAATGTATTATACTATCAGGTTGTGCTTATATTCTCTTATTTATCTTTTTAAATTTTTTCCTGTTTCTTTTTGCTTAAGTTTTGTTTTTCAAGTGAATTTTACATGTAAAATATAAAAATGTACAATTCGAATTTCAGTTAGAATTTTCTTAAATCTGTAAATTATTTAGGCTAGATAGTCTCCTCTTTAATGATGGTATTCTCAAAAGTTTCATTCTCAGATCAATGTTATTGTCACTTTACACACTATCTGACTGGGTGATCACATAATCATGATTTCAACTATCATATGTTGTAGTTACTGATGACTGTTAAGTTTCTATATCTATCTCTGGTGTCTCTTCCAAGCAATAGACACATATTGCAAACTGAGTAAAACCTCCTATCCCATGGTTGTCTCATTTCTAGGTGGATAGCTTACATGTCTCTCATACCCATTTGTTTTAAAGTAAACTTAATTATCACCCTCTCTAAAAAACATTCCCCTACTTTCTGCATTTCTTTGTGAGTGATGCCACCATCCAGGTGCTTAATCTAAAACCTACTTGTTATCCTTGGCGCCATCATCTCCATTATCTGTTAAGCATCTGTTCAACCATTATATCATATTGATTCTGCCTTAACATCTCTCAAATCCATCTACTGATAATTCCATCCTCAGTTCTTATCATCTTATTAAAGTCAACACCATCACTTGTATAAATTACTATAACCTTCTAAATGGGTTTCCTGTTTCCAGTGGATCCCATCTCTCCTTCTGGTCATTTATCAATGAATTTAGTACCTGGATGAACATCTCTCTTTCCACCTTGAATCACACAAGTCTTCTGAGTAACCTCCAGATCCAGGTAGATCACTCATTCAGAACTCTGATCAGTCAGTGTCTTGATCTCATTAACTTCAGTGTTCTTCACTACTTTAGCCTGTGTTCACACCCCCTCACATTCTCATCACCAGAATTTTTCTGATCATTTTTGTTTGCTTTTGCCATAGGGCACATGCACTTGACAGAGACATACAGAGAGAGTTAAGTGAGAAATAACCCATTGGGTGGATAAATATTCCAAAGTCCCTTCTTCTCCATTCTTATCTCAAGATTTTGGACATGCATGCATATGTACCCAATGTGATTTTCAAGTACCAGGTCTGGTACTTAAACTGTGGTCAGCCATGGGGAAGTCCATGTGCCTTACCACTACACCATCTGATGGCCTTGCTCTGGTTAAGTTTTAAAATTAAATCACATTCACTGTTCCCACTTCCACATTTTCCAGTTACTCTCTCTTTTTTATTTTTTTTTGATTAGGGAGGGGCCTCTAGAGGCCTCCAAATCCATGAGTGATTTTTTAATATTATCTTATGATTTCTTATTTATGTTTAATCATTGTACATCTTTACAGAACTCTTTAGTTCATTCTCATATGGCTTCTCGCTCTGTCAATTTATCAAAATGGCCAACTATTTCCTTGTTACTATATCCAGTGGGAGTTTTTATGTTCTTATTTGAACTCTCTGGAGATGCTAAATCAGTGACTAATATTTAAAATGATCTTTTTCTTAACATATTGTATATCATCTTCTCCTGATTTTTAAAAGTTTATTTATTTATTTTTTTTTGGAGAGGATTTTTGGTATAGGGTGCATGTGCTCACCAGAAAGACAGAGAGAGACAGAGAGACAGAAAGCAAGAAATCACTCCTGAGAAGGCATGGCCACACCACAATCCCTACTCTTCCATTCTCCTCTCGGGATCTTGGGCACACATGCACATGCACCCAGCATGAGTTTAAGCCAATGGGTCAGGTACTCGAACTGCAGTCAACTACATAAGAGTCCAGTGACATAGCCATTACACCAACAACTGTTCCCTATCATCTTCTCCTGATTTTCTTTCTATCATTTTGCTCATTTTTTTCTCATGTTCACTTTTCAGTGGGTACCTCAATTAAAAATTGGTCTCCCTCTGGGTTTCATCTTAAGACCCTTGCTATTCCACTTACTATACTTTTCAGTGGTGACTGTGTTCATTCCTATGCCTTCAATTACTACCTAAATGTTGATGTTTCTCACATTTACTGCTTCAGAGCATAACTTTCTCCTGATCTTATTTTTAATAGATTCCTGCATTTGGTCATCTTACAGATGTCTCTCATTCAAAAGTGAGCTAATCATCCAATTCTCCCACATCATGAGTTAGCTCCCTCCAATATTCCTTATTTTGATGAGTAGCATCACTATTTACCTGGTTGTCCAACCCAAATACAAGTGTAGCTATTATTCAAGAATTTTTCTTTCAAAAACATGGCTGTCACTCAAGAATCCTCTTTTTTTTATCTTCAATAGCCCATTAATCAGCAAATCCTGTTTATTTTACCTCACTAATCTTTTTATACTCTTATCCATTTTCTTATACTCTAACTTTTTAAATTTACATTTCATCATTGCATATCTTTACAGCATGCAAAATGGCTTTTCAAAGCATAGGTTCATTGCATGTCAATCAAGTCAAAGATATTACCATACACGGGACCTTCGACAAATAACTTTGTATTCTTATGCTTATTAAATGTTTTATTTTCTATCCTGAGTCCCCTACTCTTACCCTACACTGTCTATCCTCTCTTATACAGTCTCTGGTATCTACACTTCCTCTCTCTCCTATTGCATCTTCCAATCTTTCAGTTATAAAGTGTAGACATTTGGTATTACTGAGCAGAGACATACAATTTCTGTCTTTCATAGTCTGGTTGATTTGCTTAGCATTAAATCTATATTCATCTATTTTGTATCAGTGACAATGTCTGATTGCTTTTCATGGTTGAACAGTATTCCATAGTGTATATATGTCATAATTGTCAATCCAATCTTTGGTCCTAAAGGCATTTAGGTAGATGCAATATCTTAGAAATTATAAATTATATAGATACTAGCAATCATAGCCAACAACATATGAAAAAGATTGTACATCACAACCAGGTAGGTTCTATTCCAGGAATGCAAGGGTGGTTCAAACCATAAATGTAATACATCATATTAACAGAAAGAATGATAAAAATCATATGATCATATTGACTGGTGCAGAAAGAGAATTTGATAAAATACAACATCCCTTCATGATTAAGACTCTCAACACAAATTGGCATAGAAGGGTCATTCCTCAACACAATAAAAGCTACATATGAGAAACCCATAGCTAACATCATTCTGAATGGGAAAAAGCTGAAAGCTTTTCCACTAGAAACTGGCACAAGACAAGGATTCCCACTTTTTCCACTCCTTTTCAATATAGTACTGGAAGTCCTCGCCAATGCAATCAGAAAAGAGAATAAAATGAAAGCCATTCAAATAAGAAAAGAAGAGGTGAAACTATTTCTATTTGCAGATGACATGATTGTATACATAGAAGACCCAATGGCATCCACGTAAAAATTCCTGGAAGTAATACATGAATAGAGTAAGTCTGCAGGTTATAAAATCAACATAAAATATCTATAGAATTTCTGTATATGAACAGCAAGCAGACTGAGATAGAACTGAAGAAAGCAATTCCATTTACCATTGCCACACAAAAGTATAAGATACCAAGGAATAAATCTAAAAAGCAAAGTAAAGATCACCACAAGGAAAATTGCGAGAAGCTAAAAAGAAACTGAAAATATCACAAAAAAGTGGAAGGACATCACATGTTCCTGGTATAGAAGACTAAATATAATCAAAATGGCAATTCTACCCAAATTAATCTACATATTTACTGCAATCCCAATCAAAGTAGCAGAGATATTCTTCACGGATCTAGAAAAGACAATCATAGAACTTGTCTGGAATCATAAAAGACCCTGTATTTTCAAAGCAATCCTGTGCAAGAAGAGTGGAGTAGGAGATGTCTTACTCCCTGACACTAAAATATTAAAAAAAAAAAAACTGTGATAGTCAAAATAGCACAATACTGGGACAAAAACAGACATATGGACCAATGGAACAGAGTAGAGACCCCAGAAATAAACCCCAAAACATACAACCAATTGATTTTTCACAAAGGGTACCAGTCAATCCAGTGGGAAAAGGAAAACCTCTTTAGCAAATGGTACTGAACAAACTGGGTATCTACCTGCAGAAAGACGAATCTGAACCCTTACCTCTCACCATTGACAGAAATCAACTGAAAGTGGATCAAAGATCTAATCCTAAAACCTCAAACTAAAAAAACTACTGCTAAAAAACACTGAGGTACCTCTGGGAGTCATTGAGGTAGACAAAGTCTTCTTAAATAAGACCCCAAACCACAGGCAGTAATCCCAAAAATAGACAAGTGGGATTACATCAGATTAAGACTGTCTGCTCAACAAAAGACACAGTAATTAGTGTAAATACACAACCCTCAGAATGGGAGAATATTTTTGTAAATTATGCTTCATAATTGATAACCAGAATAAACAGGGAACTCAAGTGGCTTACCTGAAAAAAAAATGATCAACTAATTAAAAGATGGGAAAATGAGCTGAAAAAGCAACTCTCTAAGGAAGACATATGAACAGCCAAAGTCATATAAAAAAATGCTCAACAATGAAAGGGGAACTCTCCTACACTGCTGGTGGAACTGTAAATTGGTCCAGCCACTGTGAAGAATAATATGGAAATTCCTCAAATATTTACAAACAGAATCACCAAATGATACAGCAATTCCACTACTGGGTATGTACCCAAAGGACATGAGAGTGCTTAGTTAGAAAAGCGCTTGCACATTTATGGTTATTACAGCAGTATTCACAATTGCTAAGATATGGAACCAACCCAAATGTCCACAACTAGAAGAAAGGATTGAAAAAGTGTGGCACATATACTCTACAGAATACTACTCACCTATTAGAAAAAAAAAAGTAAGACCTTGGCTTTTGATAAAAAGTGATTGAACATGGAAGATTTACTGCTGAGTGAAGCAAGGCAGGCTATGAAAAAGAGACAGTATATGTGTCTACTTAATATATACCGACTCTCCGTACTCTAGGGTTGAAAATGAAAGATTAGAAGATATAAAAACATGAAAAGTGGTTATAGATACTGAGTACAGTGTGGGAAGATGGTGAGAGAAGGAGAGTGTGAGGAAAGACATTAAGGAAAAAAAATAGAGAGGCAAGACATTTATGGGACACAGAAATGGATTATTATATCCCTAACTGGACTGGTGAGAATTCTATTCAAGTTGGAAAATTCACTTTACAAGCTACGTGATGTATAGTATAAAAGAAATTAAAATAAAATATATTTTATTTATTTAGAATTATTTAATTTAACTTTACTTATTTTAATTTGACTGGGGGGAGGGGGAGAGGAGAGAAAGTGAGAAAGCAAGTCACCAGGTCCAGGATTTGAACCGCTGTTGGCCATGTGGGAGTCCAGTGCCCCCAACCACCATGCCACCCCAATAAAATATATTTTTAAAAAATTGAAAATAATGTTGCAAAAAACATGAATGCTTGTGTCTTTCTGACTGAAGTTATTCATGTCTTTTGGGTAATTGCCCAGAAGTAGTCTTATTGGATTATATGGTAGTTTTACTTATAGACTTTTGAGGAATCTCCATATTGTTTTATACAGTGTCTGTAGTAATTTACATTTCTATCAACAGTGTTGTAGGGTTCTCTTTTCACTGCAGTCCTGTCAGTACTAGCCATTCTTTATTTTTTTAACCATAGCCATTCTGACTGGGGTTAAGTGGTATCTCACTGTGTTTTTTATTTATATTTCCCTTATGATAAGGGTTGTTGAACATTTGTTTCATATGCTTTTGGGGTATATGCTTATACTCCAACTTTTATCTCTCTTACTACTGTAGGGCATATACACATTTCCTACATCTGTAACTTCCTTTTTCCTACTTCTCTTCCACACTACCCTTTACCAGTGTGCTTCTTTCTTATCTTTTAATTTGGTGGTTTTCAAACTATAACTCCTGAACTAGCAATGTGACCATTATCTAGAAACATGTTTGAACTAGAAAATACTTGAGTCCCATTACAAAATTACTGAATCAGAAATTTGGGGATGAGGGGTTATCCAAGCAATCTATTTTAACAAGCCTTCTAGGTGATTTTGATACATGTTAAAGTTCAAAAATGACCAATTTATAATTCAGTTGAGATACCACCTACTTTTGGAAACTATTTTTGAGCATTCAAATATTAGATTATGTACTTTCTTCTACATTTCTGTATCACACTGTAAAAAAATATTTAACACTCATCACACTGTATTATTTACTATCAGTTTATTTGTATCTATCATAATAGCTCAAGTTTTCAAAGTGTAGAAATAAGTATTATTGGCCACTGTATCCATAGCTTCTAAAATTGTTCCTATTATCCAATAGTCCTCCAAAAGTCTTTATTCAATAATCAAATTAATGAAACACAATGTGGTCAAGATGGTGGTCATCATACATTTAGTATTAGGAGCCTAGTGTGTGAATGGGATTGGAACATAGACTATACTAAGTGGACAAGAATATCTTCCACTGCTAGAGTTAGAAATCAGTCTTCAGTCTGGGCCAGGTCACCATTTAGCTAAGATTATGAGCTTATACCACAGTTTTTACAGTCCTGAGGTAGTCTTAGTCAAGACTAAGTCACAGGCTACTCTGAGATTAAGAAAATGAGTTTTTCATAAAGATTAAGGTTGTAATTTATTCTTAGCTAATATTCTTGTTTCAGACCTCTAAACACATAATTTTCCAAAGGATCAAGCCTAAAGACTGAAGTAGAGGTGTTGCATGTCTTTTGTCCTTTCATTCACTAAGAATCATCACTTACCAGGCTCAGCAGCCAGTGGCCAGCCAGTAGTAGATTCAAGCACTCCATGTGCATGCATGGAATAGGGGCGGCTGGCATTATTCTTGAACACCACAGTCAGGATATCACCCACCTCTCCTTTGATAAATGGGCCTAATAGATAAAAAAGAAGTAAAAGTTTCATCAGTGGAGGAGTATAATAGAATACATTTTTAAAAAGAACATATATGGGAGCTTTATTCAATTAGGGACTTGTCCTGGGAAAGGATTCTTCTGAGACTGAAATCAATGCCTGGCTTTATTTTTAGATTCATATGGCCTTAAAACTGATACTCTACTCACAAGATGAAGGTAATTCAACAACAGGATTATGCCTCCAGTATCTCCACTTTTCCTAACCCAACCCTCTATAATAGCCCAAGGCTCTAGAGCAGCAGGGCTCTCTGTAATCACTGACGGTAAGGAGTGAGTGTTTGGCACAGAATACTGAAGAGCTGGG
Source organism: Tupaia belangeri chinensis (assembly GCF_000334495.1). Taxonomy (NCBI): domain Eukaryota; kingdom Metazoa; phylum Chordata; class Mammalia; order Scandentia; family Tupaiidae; genus Tupaia; species Tupaia belangeri. Next base: position 39,499 of record NW_006203648.1, read on the forward strand.
ATTTCTTTAGGAACCAGTGGGTCCCTTCTGTTCTAGGACAAGAATGAGAAAACCCAGTAGCCCCTACAAAAGTGACAGAAATTATAGCAATAACCAAACTGAGATGCAAGTGTAATGCTAGTTTCCTGTATCACTATTTCCTACTTTTTGATACATTGTAAAAGCATTTGTAAAAATGATCAAAATTCCAGTATATCATAAGGAAAATTGAGAATAGGGAATTAGAAGAATTCTTGATATGACATGGCTACTTCAGGAGCAGTTCAGATTTCTAGACACTAGGAGGGAAGTGAAATTTCCTTACCTAAGATTCCTAAATGCTCCTCTGGTCCAGTTCTTGGCCGAGGGATCCTGAATGTACCATCAGTGTATTCCCTGAATATAGCTTTTTTATATCTGGAACCTAGGAGGCCATTTTTGTTGCTCAGGAAAATGTGACTATAACTAGAGGAAACCAAAAAAATTATATCAGTACCAGGCCTTCAATCTCTTATTTTCACATACAGAGAAGCTAAGTCAGAACTATTTCCATATCACAGGTATAAAGAATGAGACTATATCTTCTAATAACAGATTGCCCACCATACTGGCTGCAGAAGGACAATTAAAGATGACAGGATTCGGAATCTATTTATGTTCCTTATTTGTCATCATCCAGATAGGAATTTATATAACAATTAATATGGAAAGAGCAATGGGCTAAGAATAAAAATCCCTGGGCTCTAGTTCCTTAATGTTCTCTTAAATGGAATTAGTTTGACAAAAAGGTAAGGTACAAGGTGGCAGAAAAGTATTAGCTGCTAATGATTATTATGCCAATGCTATTGCTGATGATATGGAGAGAGCTAAGGAAGAAATAGAATCTGACAGATTTCTCCTTATGTTTTTAAGTTTTCAGGAACATTTATTATTAATTTTATCATCTGACGTTCCCAATAGGCCTGTGAAGTAAATAGGTCTTGGAGCTACAGTCAATGTCCCAGAAATGATAATAATAGTCAGGAAGAAAGGAAGGCAAGATTTAAATTCAAGTCTGATACTTTCCCCTACTTCCCTAATCCTGTCCTTCCAACTATACTATAACTTTAAAAATGAATAAACCATGATGCAAAGAAAGGAGATTACTTTTCTGATTTTCCAGAGAAAGTTAGCAAAAAATTTCAGCTATCAACAATTAACATAGCAAGAACTGACAAATTCTTGCCCATAGGTAAGTAAACCAGTGAAGGCAGCAGCAGTGGCTGGGCCACCCGACCATCCTGGCACTGGGAGCAGTAACCCAGAGGGAGTGCATGGTCGTGGGGATTTAGTGACAGTGTGAAATACTAGGTTGTGCGGCCAGCAGGTGACATGGTGGTTAAAGGGGTTGGACTCTCACATGCCCAACCGTGGTTTGAGTTCCAGACCTGGCAGCTTGCTCTCTCTCCCTGTCTCTGTCTGTCTCTCTTTGGTCAAAATTGAAAAAAAGAATAATGATAATGAATAAATAAAATTTTTAAAAGTACTAGGTTGTGATAAGATTGCATCATGTACATCATACAAGTATATAAGGTGGTTGGTTGTTCTTGGCTCAGGAGGCATTGAAATGTCTGCTCTGACTGTATAGTTTGTTCAAGGATTTTTTGTTGCAAAATATTATCCTATGATAGAAGATTTTTACAGAAAGCCAGTTGAAGTAGATGCACAATAGCATCTGCTTGAAATCTTGTATTTCAACAGCAATGGAACAATTTACAGCAATGAAGGATTTGTACATGAAAAATGGACAAGGCTTTGCATTAGTTTATTCTATCACAACATAGTATACATTTAATGATTTACAAGAACTGGAAGAACAGATTCTTCGAGTTAAAGACACCGATGATGTTCTAATGGTTCTGGTTGATAAGGGAGGGCAAACTGTAGATACTAGAGACAGTGTAGGAGGGGGCAGGTAATAGGGTCTAGGAAGGAGGAGATCAGGGAAAATATATTTAGCAGACACAAGAATGGCAAGTTATCTGCTGATAATAATGTTTATGGTAATATCTTTGACTTGATTGATATAGACTGCATTCATGCTGGGAAAAACCATTTTGTACACTGTAAAAATGTACAATGATTAAATACAAATTTAAAAATGTAAAAAAAGAAAAAGAAATAATTAACTAAATAAAAACCTATCCTGAGGTTGAATAACTATTCATATATTTGATCACCAATTTGAGTTGCTTATATTTATTTTATGTTCATTTTTATAGAGCTACTAGCATTTCAGTTGAATTTTTTATTATCACTAATTCATTTTAGAGTAATGCTTTTGAGAATAAAATATTTAAAATTTTAATTAGTTAAATATATAATTATCTTCTAAATTCAGGAAAAAATATTTAAAATAAATTTAAAATAATAAGTACAAAAAATACAATATAAAAAATAAATAAGTGTGATTTGGACAATGAAAGACTTGTAGGAATGGAACAAGGTCAAAACTTAGCAAGACAATGGAACAACTGTGTACTCTTAGAATCTTCTGCAAAATCAAATACAAATATTAGTAAGTATTAACATTTTATGACCTAGTGTGGCAAATTAACAGAAAAACTCCAGTGTCTGGAAAGGCCTGCAAAAAGTCATCATGTAACCTGCTTTCAAACACTAAATGTACTGTAGCTCTGAGCCAGGTATAGATAACTGTTGGCCAATTCAACAATGCTGGTATTCCAACTTTGTTAAACCTACTATATCTTAAGTGGTCTTTATGGTTGTGGTACCTTTGAAAAGGAGGATGAAAGCTACTACTTCAATTTTTACATTCTAATCACTTTCCAGTATCATAAGAGATTTTAAATTATATAATAGTCTTACAGTGTTCAGCTAGTAAAACCAGAAGCTACATCCAATATTGCTGCTGAGAGACATTCTTTATCCATCAATATTATACATGTATGAAAATGATGTACTATATGCTTTAGCACACTCCATACTTAGAGATTACAATAATATAAATCCTAAAAGCACAATTATTTTGGCATAATCAAATAAAACACAAAGAGCTCTAATAAAGGCTACTCCAGATAACTTCACTTCTTTGATACTTGTAGCTTGTTGTAATTTTTAAAGATAAAATTAAAGGTTGTTATAATTATTATAGAAAATAAGTGCTTTAACACAAACATATAGTTTTTTTCAATGTCTAAAAAGTCCATGTTTACAGTGATTTTGGCTTAAAAATATCTTTCTTTCAGTATATTTTAAAGATGTCTTTAATTTCTATTGAGAAAGAAATGTCCATACTTTTCAAATCTCTTATTATACGTTTTCTTTTTTGTTTACATAGGAAACAATGTTTATAGTAGTGTATACAATGTGAGCATACAATAAGAAGTGTACATTTTCCATAATGTTTTAATGATTTAATAATTTTTATAAATGATTTTCAGGCTTCTGCAGCTATATATTCTCACTGTGAATTCCCTGCTAGCTCATGCATAAGTGTATTGCAATACCAAATATACAGGTTTAGTATTTTTGCCTGTTAGTGACTGGTTTGGTTAAGATGCTAAATAGTACACCAGTACTGTGGAAAGTAATGGCCTAATCTGCATAATAAATTTTGTTTTACTTAGTAATGCTTTGTTGCTTTGTAAGTATTAATGTTTGAGTTTAAAGAATGTGTGTCTACTCAACAGGGAGCCACGGTATTTAAATTGACCAATCTAATTACTTTGAGGTGGCCAAATGTAAACTAAAGACCTTAATTAAAGTGGTGACATTTTGTTTAACAGCATCAGTAGTTTAATAAATTTGGATTGCATTGCAAGGGCTTGCATTATAGTTAGCACTTGAACGTATTTTATGTATTGTTTTAACAGTGTTTGTAAATAAATATGGGTTTACCTTCTTTGTAGATGTTAAGAAAAGAAAAACTGGTGAAGGGCAGTGAGAGTACCAAAAACAATCTAGTGGAGATTATTAATATGTACTTCATTTCTGTTTTTTCCTACTTCCTTTTTAGTAGCAGCTTCACCTAGGTTTTTGTTTGTTTTAGAGATTTTTTTGCTACAGGGTATGTGCTCTCACCAGAGAGACAGAAAGCCACAAATCATCCCCTGGGGGGATGATCATGCCACATCCCTTCTCCTTCATTCTTCTCCCAGGATTTTGGGCATGGACACCCACGTGCCTGGCATGAGTTTTAAATTACTGGTCCAGTATTTGAACTATGTTTGGCCACATGGGAGTCCAGCTCCTTAAACATCACATCACAGGCTGGCCCCTACTTTAGGATTTAACATAACTGCCTAACCAGAAATTACATTTCCCAGACTTCCTTGTAGCTATATATGACAATAAAAACATGCTTAGGTTGAAATGATATAATAGAAAAGTGATGTATAAAACTTCCAGGTCATCTTCTTACAGGCAAAGCTAGATTTCTTTATCTCTTCTTGAAAACTGAAAATGGTTACAACTAGAACAGGCATCTTGGTCCCAGAAATAAAAGCAATTGTTGAGGGCAATATAGTTCACCCACAAACCCTGGACTCTTGTTAAAAACAGCACAGGCCTGGCATAAGTGGTACAGTTTGTTGTATAGTGTGAACTACAGTGCTAGAAGCTACATGGCCAACCATGAACTTAGATTCCCCAGTCTGGTCAAGCCTTAATGTGTTGGGCATGTATATGGGTGCCCAAGAGCCTAATGAGCTGGAGGGCTAGAGGAAAGTGATCTTGGCATGACCACACCTTATCAGAGGTACTTTATTCTCTTCTCTCTCATTCTTTCTTTCCTGTATATGTGCTCACTATTATGTATAAAAATAAAGTTAAAATAGTAGTGATAAAGAATAAATTTTGGGGACCAGCAGTTAGCATAAAGGCTATGTCACTGGACTCCCATGTAGTCGACCGTGGTTTGAGTCCTGGACCTGGTGGCTTAAAACTCACATCGGGTGCATGTGTGTGTGAGCCCAAGATCCCGAGAGGAGAATGGAGGAGAAAGGATTGCGGCATGGCCATTCCCCCTGGGGGGATGATTTCTTGCTTTCTATCTCTCTGTCTCTCTCTGTCTGGCGAGTGCATGCTCCCTGTGACAAAAACCTCTCCAGAAGAAAAAAAAATCTTTTTGATATTATTTAAACCCTTTGTTTTGGACATTTTCGGCTAAACTGCTTGGTCTGTGTCTTAATGAAGGCAATGCCATTTTGTCAAAGAACAGTTTGAGACAATTAGGCCCTTGAATACAATCTTCCATTAAATTTAAGTCTCAGCACAGGTATTTTCAGCCCACTAGAAGAAGGGCAGCAAAGATTAAGAGGATGAAGTGGGCAAGGTCTTTCCTTCAGCCTCATAGTTTATCAAGAGAGAAGGACTTGGTTGGAATTCAACAGACCTGCATTCTCATCCCTACTCCCAGGTCTGTTGGAATCAGATTAGATAAGTGCATCTTCACCTTGAGAGTTACAGTATCCTTGTCTGTAAAATAATTCTTTGGAAATGTTGTCTTTCCTTTCCCAAAGACTTACCTGTCCTCAGATCGGTTGTGCCATTCGAATTCCCAGCTCCTATCGGGGCAATAGTCCCACTCCACTTCTTCTGCCATGATGTAGTAGATTCTTGCAGCTTGGTAGCGTTGATGAGGGGTGGCCTGGTCGCCAGGACACTGGGAGACATTATAGACTGCCCTCATCCCTGCTTCTCGATGGCTGCCAGCCTGGCAATAAATCTCAAATGTCCCTAAGGGAGGATCAGAGAGCAAACCTTGACTCAGAACACCCCTGGGCAGTGCCTAGGAGATTGCCTGCCTCTCTCAAGGCATATTGCAGAGAGTAGATTTTCTCAAATAAGACTCTTTTATACATGGATAAAATACTATTACAAGTTTATTGAGAGTAATGAGCACAGAAGTTAAGAACTAAAGCTCTAAATCTGCACTCTCTAGGTTTAAAACTATACTCTGCCACTGGAATGATCAATCTTTCCTGGTTTTCTCAGGGCTTTCATAGTTTTAGCACTGAAAATCTCATATCCCTGGAGAACCCTCAGTTTTGGTAATCCTACCTGTTATTTATTAGTTATATATAACCTTGTGACAATTTCTAAAGCTCTGTATGTTTCCGTTCCCTCCCTGGTAAAATGAGGATCATTTTACGTACTTCATTTGGTTGTCTTAGAATTAAACACAATAATGCGTTTCGTTCTTGACACAGTACATAGTACATGTTCAATAAGTGAGGCTATAAATAAGTGAATAAAACTGTAATATTATTATTCCAAGGAATATATTGGCCAGTTGCTTTCCTTCCTACTAAGTACCAAAGAAATAAAGGTGCGCTTAAACAGATAAAATTTTTAAAAAGGAAACTATTATTAGGAAGCTTATATAAGAGCTTGGGAAGGGCCTTCCCTAGATTTTTATAATGGAATATTCAAATATTGGTTTTGAGTATCTGTGTTGTGGAGCTGCCTAGACTTGTTCTCATGCACCAAGTTTTAATCTAAGTCAAGGATAGAAACCTCAGAAAACGTTGATTAAAAGAAGTTAACTTTCTTAAAACATTACTCTCATTGTTTCTGACCTTACTGTCTACAGCCTATCCCATCACTACAAATACTTCTTCCTGGCTTTAAAAGCCTTCCCAAATTAACGAAGTCCCACTCTCCATATATTGTCCCAAACTCATATATCACTCCAGCTTAATTTATCTCTGACTGACCTTCTCATATATCTCATTCATACCTTGGAATTTTCCCTCATGTTGATATTCCCTTATGGGAATGTATCTTCCCACCCCACTCCCAAATATTTATGAGAGTCCACTCATTCTCCAAGACCCATGCATATTTCATCTCTTCTAGAAAGCCCTCCTTATCTATCAGACCCAAATTCACCTCTACATTATTGGCTTCTCTACGCCTAATGCACTTTACGTTTAAATCACATGGTTAAAGACTGGGATCTCTCTTTTTAAATCCCAATCATCGGTTTATAGACACCTTGAATGAAATGTTCTACTCTTTCTTTTCCATATCTATTCCTTCCCAACTCTTCTACTTACCTTATACCCCACATCAATTCCATAAGCAAATGTTATCATCTCTTTAAAATTAACTTTTTATTTCCACTGCCCCTTTCCTTGTTCAAGTCACCATTACCTCTTACCTGGAAAATTACAGTCACCCACAACTGTTCTGTCTGCTGCTTCTTCTGCCTTCTTCAAACATTACCCATCCAAGATAAAAGATATTATTTAGCAAATACAATCCAGAGCATATTGCTCTCTTGCTTTACATATTTTATTCATTCTCAAAACAAAATACAAGTTCTTGACTGTGGTTTATAAGACTCTAAATGAACCTTATGTCATGCCTTTCTTCCCTTAGTTCACTACACTCCAACCATACTGGCTTTCTTCCTGACCTTTGAACAAGCCAAATTTGTCCCTCCTTTAGGACATTTGCTCTTTCCCACCCCACTCCCAAATATTTATGAGAGTCCACTCATTCTCCAAGACCCATGCATATTTCATCTCTTCTAGAAAGCCCTCCTTATCTATCAGACCCAAATTCACCTCTACATTATTGGCTTCTCTACGCCTAATGCACTTTACGTTTAAATCACATGGTTAAAGACTGGGATCTCTCTTTTTAAATCCCAATCATCGGTTTATAGACACCTTGAATGAAATGTTCTACTCTTTCTTTTCCATATCTATTCCTTCCCAACTCTTCTACTTACCTTATACCCCACATCAATTCCATAAGCAAATGTTATCATCTCTTTAAAATTAACTTTTTATTTCCACTGCCCCTTTCCTTGTTCAAGTCACCATTACCTCTTACCTGGAAAATTACAGTCACCCACAACTGTTCTGTCTGCTGCTTCTTCTGCCTTCTTCAAACATTACCCATCCAAGATAAAAGATATTATTTAGCAAATACAATCCAGAGCATATTGCTCTCTTGCTTTACATATTTTATTCATTCTCAAAACAAAATACAAGTTCTTGACTGTGGTTTATAAGACTCTAAATGAACCTTATGTCATGCCTTTCTTCCCTTAGTTCACTACACTCCAACCATACTGGCTTTCTTCCTGACCTTTGAACAAGCCATATTTGTCCCTCCTTTAGGACATTTGCTCTTGCTGGTCCCTCTGCTTAGAAGGCTGTGCTCAGAGATCTTCATATAACTGTTTCCTCACTATTATGCTCTTATATCTTTTCTGTTATTTAGGTCTTATCATTTATCTCATATTCTCAAAGAGGCCTTCCTTGGAAACACTCTCTATAGCAATGCTTTATTTATTTTATAATATCACTGAATTTTATTTACTTCATGACATGTATCACTATCTGAAATTATTTTATCCATGTTTTGTGAGGATATCCTCTGAGAGCAAAGATCATATCTATCATGTTTACTTCTCTGCTCCAATCCCAGTACATACAAGGTTTGTGATAAATATGTGTTCACTGAATTACTATGCTGTGCAAATGAGTGATTGTATACACTGTCCAAAAGTTTTAAGTCAAGGTCTGGTGTGGAGAATTAATGATTACTTGAAGGGTTGGGAACAGGTAGAAGACATTCTGAAAGAGTTCTGTGACCTTGGAAAAATCTTATCATTTAAATTTTCTCATAGGGTCACTGCTGTCCAAGACACTTCTTTTTATTATACTCCTTGGCACTTTGTTTCTGAGTCTCTTTCTATTTCTTTGACCCATCCTTTGCCTTCTCTTTATTCTGACTTCTCTTCTCCCTCCAACCTCTTAAATGTTGAGTTATGCATTAAAATCTCTTTCCTATCACTCTACATACTTTCAAATTTGAACTGTGAGAACACCCAAATCTGTCTAGCCCAAGCTTTCTCTCTAAGTTTTCTATTTCTGTCAATTGCCTACTATGAAAGGTCACCACCTGGATTTCGCCAAGACCTTAAAACTTATGGAATCAGTAGTTGGTGTCATTGCTGTGTTGCTGGACTCCCATGTAGTTGACCACGGTTCGAGTCCCAGACCCGGCAGCTTAAACTCACGCTGGGCACTTGTGCCTGTGTGCCCAAGATCCCAAGAGGAGAATGGAAGAGAAAGGATTGTGGCATGGCCATTGCCCTGAGGGAGTGATCTCTTGCTTTCTGTCTCTGACTCTCTGGCGAGCACACGTGTCCTACAGCAAAAACCTCTCAAAAATTTAAAAAAAAAAACCTTAAAACATGTTCTAAAATGAATACTTTTAACCCCAAAATTACCAGCCTGCCCCTGCTTATGTATTTGCACTTTTGGTTAATGACACTGCCATCCAGCTAGTACATAAGCTAGAAGCCTCAGGCATAATTTCTTTTCTTTTTCTTTCCTTTTTTTTTTTTTTTTAGGTTTTTGTCACAGGATGAGTTCACTTGCCAGAGAAAGATGGTGAGAGGGAAAGTGAGAAATTATCCCCTGGTGGGGATAGCCACACCACAATATTTTCTCCTACATTTTCCTCCTGGGATTTGGGGATTGCATGCACACATGTCTGGTGTGATTTTCAAGCCATCAGGTCCGGGTCTCAAACCACAGATGGCCATGTGTAAGTCCAGAGCCTTAACCATCATGCCACATGCTAACTCCACTCAGGCATACATTTTATTTCTCAGCCCCCCAGAAAAGTCTTGTCATTTCTCTCCAAAATATTCCTTAACTCTGATTTTCTCTATACTCACTGCCCACACTTATTGGCAAGCTCTTTCCATCTTTTCAAGAGCCTTCTGCTGTTCCTCCCTTGTTCTAGTTCCTTTTGACTCAGAGTCATTATCCATACTATTTCATAATAAACTAACAAAAATAAAAATCATATACTGTAACTCATCATCTTAACAAAAGAAGCAAAATCTTTGATGTCTTCTCATAACATAGAAGATGAAGTTCTAACTCCTTAATATAGCTCTTTCTGTTTTTCTAAATGAGTTTTTAGTTATTTTCTACCTTCCTTTACTCCTTTATTTAAGTGTTTCTCAACAGGTATGCTATTAGCATTTTGTGTGAAATTATTTTCCTTCACGTATTGCAGAAAGTTTTAGCATTCTTGATCCTCACTCTCTAAAAGAAAGTATCATCCCCTTCACATTTCTGGTCATTGTGACAACTAAAAGTACTTCCACATTTCCAAACACCTTTTAGTTTAGAATCATCTATTCAAATTAGCATACCCAACCTTCTCTAGGCAGATGCTGCTTCCAAACAATAGTCTATAATGCCCTCTTTACCATTTATCGCTTTTCTATGTCTGATGAGAATTTACTCATCCGAAAATCTGCTTTCCTTGGAGAGCCTCACTCAATAAATTAGGCGAAATCTGTCACAGCTCTCTGTGGGTTACCATAGCTCTTGACAGATAGCATCATTAAAATCTTGTGAATATTGTTTATATACTTATCTCTCTTTCATTGTAACTGTGAACTGCTTCATTTGTCCTCACATTTCCAGAACCTAAATCAGCAAGTGGATAAGAACAGATACTGGGACCAGCAGACCGCATAATGATTATGTTGCTAGATTCCCATGTAGCTGACCACAGTTTGAGTCCTGGACCTGGTGGCTTAAAACTCACACTGGGCACATGTGTGTGCATGCCCAAAATCCTAAGAGGAGAATAGAGGAGGGATTGTGGTGTGGCCATTGCCGCCCAGGGGGACGATGCTTTCTGTCTCTCTCTCTCTCTCTGTCTCTCTGGTGAGCACACATACCGTATAGCAAAAATCTCTCTTAAAAAAAAAATAAAAGCAGAGGGATCAGCAGTTAGCGTAATGGCTATATCGCTGAACTCCCACGTAGTCGACCGCGGTTCAAGTCCTGGACCCGGAGGCTTAAAACTCTTGCCGGGCACGTGTGTGCATGCCCAGGATCCCGAGAGGAGAATGGAGAAGGGATTGCGGTGTGGCCATTCCCCCCCCAGGGGGGTGATTTCTTGCTTTCTGTCTCTCTGTCTCTCTCTGTCTGTCTGGTGAGCGTACACACCTTATGGCAAAAACCTCTAAAAAATTAAAAAATAATAAGAGCAGATGCCTACTATGTTTGGGGAAAATGTAATAGAAAAAGAAAGATAAAATAAAAGAAAATGAGAGAGATAAAAGAAGAAAAAAGATAAATAAAAAAGAGACAGAAAAATACAAAATGAAGAAAAAGGAAAAAAATGAACAGAAAGAGGAAAGAAGGTAAAAGGAAAAGAAAAAAATAAAGGACAGAAGGTAAAGTAAAGAAATAGAAAGAAAGGAGAATGAAAATAAAGAAAGGAAAAATAAAATCAATGGGGAAAAAAGGGAAAGAAGAAAGAAAGAGGAAAGAAGGAAAAGAGGAAAAATAGAATGAAGGTAAAATAAGGAAAGAAAGAGAAAAGAAAAATTTAAAAGTAAAAGAGAAAATGAAAAATAAAGGGCAAGATGGCAGACAAATAGATGGAAGCAAAAGAAGAGAGACATTACAAGGAAGAGAATAAAAACAGAAATAAAAAAATAATAAAAGGGAAAGAAAAATTAGAGAAGGGAAGAAAAAGGGGGGGAGAGTTGGTAAGTGGCAGAAAAGGGGAATAGAGATCTTCAATAGCAAAGATGTTAGGGTGACCCTAATGAGGAGCCAGGAAAGTAGTACTCACATGGATGCTGAAAATTCTAAGATGAACATGTTTTAGATTCTTAATCTGTCATTTTCTCTATTAAAACTCTGTTATCAGTAGTTCTATTAGAAGAGCTTAGAAATATTATGCAAGGTTGGGAACCAGCAGTTAGCATAATGGCTATGTCGCTGGACTCCCACGTAATCGACCGCGGTTCGTGTCCCGGACCCGGTGGTTTAAAACTCACGCCGGGCGCGAGTGCGTGCGTGCCCAAGATCCCGAGAGGAGAATGGAGGAGAAGGGATTGCGGCGTGACCATCTCCCCTGGGGGGATTTCTCGCTTTCTGTCTCTATGTCTCTCTCTGTCTGTCTGGCGAGCGCACGCGCCCTACAGTGAAAATCTCTCCAAAAAAAAAAAAAAAGAAAGAAAGAAATATTATGCAAGGTGATATTCTTAAGTATATCATTTTTTGTTAAATGTAATATAGGCCTACTAAAATTAAGAACAAGGGGAAAAGGGTATTAAAAAATCACCAACTGGGACCAGAAGTTGGCGTAATGGCTATGTAGCTGGACTCCCATGTAGTGTACCACAGCTTGAGTCCCGGACCTGATGACTTAAACTCACGTGGGGCACATGTGCATGCCTGCCCAAGATCCAGAGAAGAGAATGGAGAAGGGACTGCAGTGTGGCCATTCCCCCTGGGGAGTGATTTCTCGTTTTCTGTCTCTCTGTCTCTCTCTGTCTTTCTGGTGAGCACATACGCTCTATAGCAAAACAAAAACAAAAACAAAAACAAAAACAAAACTCTCAAAAAAAATCACCAGTCGACCTATGTAACTCATTCTCTATTTTGCTTATTTTTTTCTGGGTATTTGGTTTTCTGTTTTTAAAAACATGACTGTAAGCATCTAACACATAACATCTAACACATAACATGATGAATCTTTACAGCAATGTTTTAAAACCATCTACAAAGCTACCAAAGAACATATTTGTTTTTACTATTGCCCATCACTATTCTTCTTTCACAAATTCCAAAGTTAGATTCTGGTCCTGGCTCTTCCATTAACTTTGATATCTACGCTGTGTCTTTGGAGAGCTAGTCACAATGATCTCTCAATCTCAGTCAGAGAACAAGATCCGAGGGGCATAATGTAGAGTTCAGATTGAAGAGATCATCTACAATAGAAGTAAGAATCAATAGGATTTAATGAAGAAGGAGCATGAGGGAAAAGCAGAAAAATACAGCCAAAATCAGTAACCTGAGTAAATAATTTTCTCCCTCCAGGTCTCTGTCCTTTCTAACTATCACAAAAGTAAATGAATTAAGATAATCTCAAAGGGAATCTATCAGTTCCAGTGTTTTATGTCTTGGAAATCTATTTAGAAAAAGAAGACTTCCACAGGTCTGCAAATGCTAAGATTAAAAAAGATGTGAGAAAGTAGTCAAAGACGGCCCACCTGCATCACCCAGCACAACTCCTCTCCACAGAGAAAGAACAATAAATAAATAGCTAGAGAAAGAACAATAAATGAATAGCTACATGTGGAGAAAAGGACTGAAGAATGAGCAGTAGAATATAACAAATAAGGGAAAAGAATACTCTTGATTCACAAGGATTCAGGGTAAAGACATTGAGGAGAGAAAGCACAGAACTTAGAAGGTCCTGCAGTAGGGGGAGCTTTGCACTTACAGGGAAGAGGTAAGCAAAATAACTCCAACTCTCCCTTTCCTCACCTCAGAAACCTGAACTCCCAACTACAAGATAACCACAAGTTAACACAGATCTTAAACCAGCTTAGAGAGTTGCTCAGAGTCCTTTTAGGAGCACTAACCAAGAAAACAAATTCTGGGTGCCCTTCCTCCAGTTTCTTGAGACCTCAGCTCTGACAGCATATCATTATATTGGGAGCTGAGCCTTAGTTAAATTGCATCCTGCTCTAGGGATCAATGGATCCTGTACCTCCACTTCCCTGAGATCCCACTGTCACTATAACATGCCCACAGGAATCAGAGCCAAGCCAATAGCTGAACACAGTGATCAAGCAGTGACCCAGTATCTAAGCACTCATATACCCTCACTCCAAAGAAAACTGGTATACTACAGTGGTAAGGACATCCTTGAAAGCTGGGGAATCAGGCCGGATGTCCCTCAGTGACTGAGGCCTCTTGATCCCTCTCCCATCAGAGACTGAGGAGTCTGGATAATTTCCCCTTACAGACTGAAGAATCTGTATAACCCAACCCTGATTTAAGATTCCAGGCACATCTCCCTTTCTGTGGCCAAGAGTGGCAGCCTTGCTCACTCACACTGGGCAGCTTCCTTGAGCCATTTACTTGTAAAGCAGGCAGATGGACAGGTGGCTCTGTTGCTATGGAAGCCCTGCAGCTGAGCTCAGTCACCAGTTGTATATTTCCCAAGTTGGGCATGCACAGAGTGGGTGGTCCAGGCAGTTCTATTGTTATGGTGGCATCATAGCCATGCACACGCACACACACACACACACACACACACACACACACACACACACTGGGGAAGCTTCCCTGAGTCCCAAGTGTGCACAGAGTGGGTAATCTGGGCAGATCTATTGCTGTGGAACTCCTACTACCCCCCTGCCACATACCTGGTGCAGCTTCCCTGATCTAAGCACACAAAGAACAAACAGACTGGGCACATACCTGGTGCAGTTTCCCTGATCCAAGCACAAAGAGCAAACAGACTGGAAGATAGTTCCACTGCTGAGGAAGCTACAAAACCATGCTGACTATCCTGACTATTAAAAAACAAACAAACAATGATCATTTTATCTAATTTTACTTATTGTTGTTATTATTATTATTATTATTATTATTATTATTAATTTCCAGTTTGGACAGAGAAAGTGAGAAAGCATGCCACCAGGTCTGGGACTTGAACCATGGTGAGACATGTGGGAGTCTAACATCTTTAATCACCACACCACCTGCCAGCCCCTGGGCAGCATTCTTGAACTGTGCACATTTTCAAGGTAGGCAAATCCAGCAATTTTGTTACTGCCTGAGCCTTGCAACCATACCCAATTGCTTGACATAGTATCACAAAAATGGGCAAACATAGCAAGCAGATTCACTGGGCCCTGTGGCCACGCCCACTCATTTATGGAAGCTTCCAAAAACTTCAGGAATGCACATGATATAATGATAGGGTGGCTCCACTACTCAGGAAGTACTGTGGCCACACCCACTGATACCAGGAGCCTTCCAAGTAGCACACAGGTTTCAGATCTGGTGGAGAAGGAGCTCCATGCCCATGGATTCCCATCAGGCCTGTCTCCTCAACAAGTGCTACCTCAGCATCCTTTGTGTTACCCATCCAAGTCAGAGGACACCACCTATGTATAGAAGCTACCTTGACCCAGCCACCTCAACTGGAAAGGCTTCTTCATGCCCCGAGTAGGGCCTGAGAACCATTTAAGCATTCCCAAGTGGCAATCACCACTATTGCCACAAGTCTATACCTTCTACTGGCAGGGGCTCTGCCCCACCCATGACCTGAAAACACTGGACTGGGTGTTCCTGCTGCCATCACTGGTGACTCTACCACATGGATCAGCAGATCACCTACATATGGCATCTGTCTCAAACAGGCCCTAAGTACAAAAGTCCAGATACTACAGATGCCACTAGCTATGATTTCACTGTCTCAACTGATGGAACTTCTGTGTGCCACAAACACACCACCCAGAGCCTGAAGTAACCACAGTATTCTCACATCTGGTACCAGCTACAACTCCTGGAGACAACTCTTTAGCCAGCGGGACTCCCAAGTACTGTAAGCCCCCATCCAAATTAGAGAGCCCTGATCCACATCTCCAGTACCCGCCAGGCCCAATGAAATCATATCACTGCTTCTAGAAACACTCCCAGGCTAAGCCAAAAAGGAACTTGTAGACACCCCTAACATAAACTCCTAATAAAGAAAATACATAGATGGACCAGAACTTAGCTTAATGGCTATGTCGCTAAACTCCCATGTACTTGACCATGGTTCGAGTCCCAGACCCGGCACCTTAAACTCACGTCAGGCGCATGTGCGTATGTGCCCAAGATCCTGAAAGGAGCATGGAGGAGAAGGCACTGCCGCATGGCTATCCCCTCTGGGGGGTGATTTCTCGCTTTCTGTCTCTCTGTCTCTCTCTGTCTTTCTGGGGAACGCACGTGCCCTATAGCAAAAACTGCTCAAAAAAGAAAATACATGGAGACTATACTACTGAACTCAAACACAAGCAGAGTCTAAGTACTAATACCAACTAATATTATAGGACACATCTACAAGAAACACTACTTTCTCTGTACAAGAATGGGGATGTTTTGCATATGATAATGTCTTTGACTTGCTTGACATATAATGCATTTATACTTTAAGAGTCCATGTTCTATGCTGCATAAACGTACAATTATTTACAATGATTTTTAACAATTTGAGTAATTGACATGCAAATATTTTCTCAAAAATATTTAAAATCATACTGTTTCTGTTATAGAGTCACAAATAAAATTATAACAAATATTTTGAACATTATCTTCAAAATTCAGGTTTTTAAAATTTTGAATGTAGTTTATTAATGGTCAAGAACTATGGAGCATAAGCAAAAATATTTTGTATGTAAAGTAAATGTGGAAAAACAGACTTCCATCTTCAGAACCCTGGCCTAAGGGACATTGAAGTAGGGCCCCAGCCTCAGCTCCAGCCCAGGAACCCCCAAGCCAGAGACCTCAATCTCTGTCAGCCAGGTAGGCTTTTTCTTTTCCTTCTCCTCTTCTTTCATTTGTAAATTTCTCACTTCTTCTTACCACACAGGACCACGCTCAGCTCTACAGCAACCCCACTTCCATCTACAGAACCATGATGAAATCATGTGCTGCGCTAGTGCATGGTGCACAACTTTTTCTTTCTTTTCCTTCTTACTTTCTTCCCACTCCATTGGCTATCTCCATCCTCCTGGATGATCTAGATAAGTCTACAATTACAGTTCTGAAATATTCTAGTATATTAAGACTCTCTGGTATCCTCCCTTTTACTGAACCACCTGCATAAAAGGAGATAATTTTCTTCACACACCTGAATAGAACACTCCTCCTCAGATCACATTGCTAAACACAACAGAAGATAGACTTTGGTATTCTTCAGTCCACAGCAAAAGAAAAACACATTTGCTCTTATTTGAGGAAACGTTCTCTAAAAACGTATTCCAAAGTGGATACATCTCCAAATGACTAGAAGTAGAAGAACTCAGGTCTGAATAAAGCAGGAAATATATCTCCATCAAAAGAACACAGTGACTCCCTTCCATTTCTTGAAAAAACAGGACATTACCAAAATGTCCGAGAAAGAATTTAGAATAGTCATGGTGACCAAAATCTATGAGGGGGGACAGAAAAGACACAATGAGATTAGAAAGTCCTTCCAATGATATGAAAGAAGAAATGGACATGCTAAGAAAGAATACGATGGAAGTATTAGAGATGAAGCCTGTAATACAGGAAATCAAAAGCTCTTTAGAAAGTATTAAAAGTCGATCAGACCATGCTGAAAATCAAATCACTGATGTAGAAGATAAAACCTCTGACCTAGAGAAAAACACAAAAAAATATAGAGGAAAATAACAAAAAAAACCGTGAGGATAACATACAAGAAATACTAGATTCCATTAGACGCCCTAACATCTGAATAATTGGTATCTCAGAGGATGAAGAAACTAATAAGGACATGGAAAATCTATTCCATGAAATCTAGGAAGAAAATTTTCCAAATACAGAGAGGCACTCAAATATCCAGAACCAAGAAATACAAAGGACCTCAAATAGAATCAACTCAAGATCTTCGCTAAGACACATCTTATCCAGACTGACAAAGACCACAGATAAAGACAAGATATTAACACTGGCAAGAGAGAAACGACAAGTGACTTACAAAGGTCACCCATTAGGCTAACTCCGGACTTCTCAATGGAAACAATGCAACCAAGAAAAGAAGTGGAAAATGTATTGAAAGTGTTAAGAGAGAAACAATTTCAATGAAGATTATTATATCCTGCAAGATTATCCTTCGTATGGGAAAAAAAAAGATCAAAATCTTCTCAAACAAAACCTAAAAGAATTTGTGAACACCAGGCCAGCTCTTCCAGAAACACTGAAGAAAGTACTGTTCCAAGAAAACTAAAGAAGGAACAGCCAAAAGAAAGGAATAAAAGGCAACCAAGACAATGGCCAACTTAAATGTTGGGACAGGTCCAGTAACATCGAAAATAACATTAAATGTTCATGGATTAAATATTCCAATCAAGAGACACAGACTGGCTGAATGTATTTTAAAAAAATAAACTCTCTACCTGTTGCCTACAGAAAACCCACTTCATGGATAAAGACATACATAGACTGAAAGTGAAGGGATGGAAAAAGGTTTTCCATGCAAGCAGGAACCAAAATAGAGCTGGAGTTGTGATACTAATTTCTGAAAAAAATAGACTTTAAAACAAAAACTGTTTAAAGAGATGAAAAAGGGCACTATATTGTTGTAAAAGGATCAATCAATCAAGAAGATATAACACTTATTAACATCTATGCGCCTGACACAGGAGCACCCAACTATGTGAATGAAAAGCTGTTAGATCAAAAAGGATAGATAGACTGCAACACACTAATTGTTTGAGACCTCAACACACCACTATCCCAGGTAGAAAGATAATCTAGACAAAAAATAGGTAAAGAGATAAAGGATCTAAATGATACCACAGATCAAATGGACTTAACAGACATCTATAGAACTTTCGATCCAAAACCACGAAATACACCTTTTTTTTCACCCCCATATGGAACCTTCTTGAAGACTGAACACATTATTGGGCACAAAGAAAGCCTCTACAGACTCTAAGGCACAGAAACTATATCCACCAATTTCTTCGACCATGACGGAATTAAACTTGAATTTAATTTCACAAGAAATCCTGGGGAACCAGCAGTTAGCGTAATGGCTATGTCGCTGGATTCCCATGTAGTCAACCGCGGTTCGCATCCTGG
This sequence comes from Tupaia belangeri chinensis, assembly GCF_000334495.1. Taxonomy (NCBI): domain Eukaryota; kingdom Metazoa; phylum Chordata; class Mammalia; order Scandentia; family Tupaiidae; genus Tupaia; species Tupaia belangeri. Next base: position 58,137 of record NW_006203648.1, read on the forward strand.
ACCCGGTGGCTTAAAACTCACGCTGGGTGCATGTGTGTGCATGCCCAAGATCCCAAGAGGAGAATGGAGGAGAAGGGATTGCGGCGTGACCATCCCCCTGGGCACAAAGCAAGCCTATACAGATTCAGAGGCATAGAAACTATATCCAGTATCTTCTCTGACAGTGATGGAATGAAACTTGATTTTAATTTAAAAAAAAAAATCCTCAAAAATACCCAAATACATGGAAACTAAATAACCTACCCCTGACTGACTCCACAACTTCTGAAGAAATAAAGACTGGAATCAAAACATTAATGGAGGCCAATGATAATGAGGACATGAATTTCCATAATCTTTGAGACACTGCTAAAGCAGTCATAAGAGGGAAATTCATAGCAATTAGTGCACATAAGAAGATGGAAAGAAAGCAAATGGATCGCCTAACATCATGCCTCAGAGAATGAGAAAAGCATCAGCAAAAAGATCCAAAATACAACAGGAGAAAGGGAATAATAAAGATACGAGCAGAAATAAATGAAATAGAAAATAAACAAACTATAAACTAAATAATTAAAAGTAAAAGCTGGTTCTTTGAAAAAATAAATAAAATTGATACACCACTAGTGAGATTTATTAAGAAGAAGAGAGAAAGAACCAGGTGAATCAGATCTGCAAGGAGGCAGGCAAAATAACAACAGATAGTAAAAATACAACACATTTAGGATACTATTAACATCCGTATGCCAAGAAACAAGACAATCTGGATGAGATGGACAAATACCTGGGCGTATATCATCTACCAAGGTTAAGCCAGGAGGATATAGAAAGTTTGAATAGGCCCATCACAAGCCAGGAGATTAAACAGTAATAAATAACCTCCCAACAAAGAAAAGCTCTGACCCTGATGGCTTCAACGCTGAATTTTACAAAACTTTCAAAGAAGAGCTAACCTCCATTCTGCTCAAGTTTTATTTCTAAAGATCCAAAAGGGTGAATCTCTCCCTAATTCATTCTATGAAGCCTCTATCATCCTTATCCTTAAAACAGATAAGGGACAGGACAAGGAAGGAAAACAATAGACCAATATCTCTGATAAATGTAAACACTAAGATTCTCAACAAGATACTAGTAAATCATATCCAATAATTTGTAAAAAAGATAATACATCATGATCAGGTAGGCTTTATTTTAGGAATGCGAGGTTGGTTCAATATATGCCAAACCCTAAATGTAATACACCATATTAACAGGAAGAAAGATAAAAAAAAGATATGGTCATATCAATGGATGCAGAAAAAGCATTTGATAAGATACAACATCCCTTGATGATCAAGACTCACAGCAAAATCGGCATAGAAGGGTCATTTCTCAACACAATAAAAGCTATCTATGAGAAACCCATAGCAAACATCATCCTCAATGGAGAAAACCTGAAAGCTTTTCCACTAAAAATGAGTGAGTACAAGACAAGAATGCCCACTTTCTTCACTCCTTTTCAATATAGTACTGGAAGTCCTCACCAAAACAATCAGAAAAGAGGAAAAACTGAAAGGTATTCAAATAGGAAAAGAAGAGGTGAAACAACCTCTATTTGCAGATGACATGACTGTATACATAGAAGACCCAATGGTTTCCATGAAAAAACTTCTGGAAATAACATATGAATACAATAAAGTTGCAGGATACAATCTCAAAGTACAGAAATTTGTAGCATCTCTAGGCGCAGTCCTCCACTCCCAGCGGCGTGTTCCTCTTTCTCCGGTTCCTACTATACTGGCCGGTGAGCAATGCCGGCTAGTTACAGTCTGCCTTCCCCCGTGTTTTGCCTTTGCCCTGCAGCCCACCACTTCCCCGGGGCTGCTGCTCCGGGTCGCACACCTGCGCTTGCTCCTGACCATGGCCAAGCATGGGGAGCTCGATCTGATCGGTGCCAAGCAGAACACCGGAGTGTGGCTGGTCAAGGTTCCTAAATATTTGTCACAGCAGTGGGCTAAAGCTCCTGGAAGAGGTGAAATTGGGAAACTGCAGATTGCCAAGAATCAAGGAAGGACTGAGGTGTCATTTACTTTGAATGAAGATCTTGCAAATATTCATGATATTGGTGGAAAACCAGCCTCCGTCAGTACTCCTAGAGAACATCCATTTGTCTTGCAAAGTGTTGGAAGACAGACATTTACAGTATTTACAGAAAGCTCATCAGAAAAGCTCTCATTGGAAAGAATAGTAGTACAAAGAGCCAAATGCCGGCCTGCTGCCAGTGAAAACAACATGAGATTAAAGAGATTGCAAATAGAAGAATCTTCTAAACCTGTAAGGCTGTCACAGCAACTGGACAAAGTTGTAACAACCAATTATAAACCTGTTGCTATTCATCAATACAATATTGAATATGAAAGGAAGAAGAAAGAAGATGGAAAGCGAGCTCAAGCTAATAAACAACACGTTTTAGACATGCTGTTTTGGGCCTTTGAGAAACATCAATATTACAACCTTAAGGACTTCGTAGACATCACAAAACAGCCTGTGGTGTACCTGAAGGAAATCTTGAAAGAAATTGGTATTCAGAATGTAAAAGGCATCCACAAGAACACATGGGAGCTGAAGCCAGAGTACAGACATTATCAAGGAGAAGAAAAGAGTGACTAAGAAGACTCCGACCCGGCATGCCGCTGGAACAACTGCAGGGTGGTGCTCAGCGCATGGCAGTGCCCTGGAAGGCTGGGCACCGTGTGCTCATGGGGTAAAATGACCGCTACGTTCACTTCTCTCTGTAAATTTTTTAAACCTATGATGCTTGTAAAGTTTCTTAAGTGTTTTTGAGGAGAAAGAAAAATTTATTTATAGACTTAATTTGTATTAAACCAGATTATTCATGATGGGAATAAGGATTGGAGGATTAAGAAGGGTTTTCTTAAAAATTAACTTTTAAAATGTAAAATTAAGACATGTTTTCTAACTGAGGACTATCTGCCCTCTGAGAAGCTGAGGTGCTGCAGACCCAGAGTGAAGGGCATAAAGAAAAGAACAGTCATCTACAGAAACTCTCAAGAGGAATAAAAAGCTAGTTTCCTCACGCTGAATCCCTCAAAGCCTAAAACTGTCCTTTTCTTTAACAAGTAATCACGTTTCACATTCAGATACACTTTAATAAAAGGAGAGCATCGAAAAAAAAAGAAAGAAATCTGTAGCATTTCTTTTCTTTTCTTTCTTTTTTTTTTTTTTGAGAGGTTTTTGCTATAGGGTGTGTCCGCTCCCCAGAAAGACAGAGAGAGATAGAGAGACAGAAAGCAAGAAAACACCCCCCAGAAGGGATGGCCACGCCACAATCCCTTCTTGTCCTTTCTCCTCTTGGGATCTTGGGCACGCACGCACACACGCCCGGCGTGAGTTTAAGCCATCAGGTCCAGGACTCAAACCGTGGTTGACTACATGGGAGTCCAGTGACATAGCCATTATGCTAACTGCTGATCCTGA
>NW_006203648.1:62916-73498 GCF_000334495.1 Tupaia belangeri chinensis
AACCCTGGCTTTTGACAGGAAGTGGATGAATATGGAAGATTTACTGCTGAGTGAAGCAAGCCAGGCTATGAAGGAGAGGCATTGTATGTCCCCACTTAATATATACCGAGTGTCTGCACTCTGTGACTGAAACTAATTGACTAAAGGATTTAGAAACACAGTATATGGATGCAAATACCAGATATAGTGTGTGTGAAAGAGGAGGGTCTGAGGAAGGACACTTAGAAGAAAAATAGGGAAGCAAACATTAATGGCACAAAGAATTCTGGTGTTGAATGTCTTTTATAATTTTATCAACTATACTAGGGAGAAATTTTCACCTGTTGAAATATCCCTTTTGTAAGCCAAGTAATAATGTGATTTAATGTATAAAAGAAAATAAAATTTAAAAATAAATAAATTAAAATTCAATTAAATTAATAAAATGTGAAAAAATGTAAAAATAAATAAATGATAAAAGTACAATGATTAAATGTAAACAAAATAAATAAACAAGTTAAAAATAAAAACTACTTTATAAAAACAGAAAGTAGTACATGCTCCACCAGATGTCCAAAATCATTTCAGGGACACAAGAGATATGAAAAGCAAGAAAATATCTCTCCACCAAAGAAAGAAATTTTTTCAACAGCACACTACTAAGAAAACAAAATCCAAGAAATAATTGACATGGAATTCTGAATAATGATGTTCAGTGTACTCAATGAAATACAGAAGAATTTAGATTAAACAATTCGATGAGATCAGGGGAAGAACCCATGATAGGAATTAGAAATTTCATATCTAGAGAAGCATCTTTTAATATAAGCAATATAGCAATCTTGGAGATGAAGAATTCAGTATAAGAAAATAAATTCATTTGAGATCATCAACAACAGGCTATTACAAGCAAAATAAAGAATCTCTGATCTGAATTTCATTTCTTTCTTTTTTTATTTTGGAAAGGTTTTTACTATAGGGCGTGTGCGCTCGCCAGAAATACAGAGAGAGAGAGACAGAGAGATAGAAAGTGAGAAATCATCCCCTAGGGGGGATGGCCATGCTGCAATCCCTTCTCCTCCATTCTCCTCTCAAGATCTTGGCCACGCATGTACACATGCCAGCATGAGTTTAAGCCACCGGGTCCAGGACTCAAACCGCAGTCGGCTACATGGGAGTTCAGCGACGCAGCCATTACACTAACTGCTGGTCCCCAGAATCTTTAAATTTGAAGACAGGACTCTTGAAACAGCCTAGTCACACAAAAACAAAGAAAATAAATAAATGAAGAAAATACATGTGACAGCAAACAGACACCATTAAGCAGACAAATATTTATATACTGGTAATTCCAAAAGGAGACTGGGTGGGAATATGCATAGAAAACATGTTTCATGAAATAAAAACTGAAAACTTCTCAATTCCAGAGAGAGATACAGACATCCTGACTCAGGAAATATAAAGCATGACAAAAAGATTCACCTCAGAAAGATACACTCTGAGACAACATTATAGTCAAACATTCAAAAATCAAATGCAAAGAAAGAATCCTAAAAGAGCAAGAGAGGAGGAGCATCAAGTCACATATAAAAGAATTTCCTCAGACTAACAACAGACTTCCTAGAAGAAATCTTGTAGGTTAGGAGGGAAGGGATAATACATTCAGAATTTTGAAGTATGAAACTTTTAGCCAAGAATACTATATAAAGGAAAGCTATTCTTTTTTTTTTTTTTTGAGAGGTTTTCGCTATAGGGCACGTGCACTCGCAGACAGAGAGAGACATAGAGACAGAAAGCGAGAAATCACCCCCCAGGGGGGATGGTCACGCTGCAATCCCTTCTCTTCCATTCTCCTCTCGGGATCTTTGGCACGCTCGCACCCGCCCCCAGCGTGAGTTTTAAGCCACCGGTCCGGAACGCAAACTGCAGTGGACTACGTGGGAGTCCAGCGACATAGCCATTACGCTAACTGCTGGTTCTCAAGGAAAGCTATTCTTCAGAACAGAAGAAGAAATAAGACTTTTACTACACCAAAAGACTTCACCAGTATTAAATTATACCTTCAAGAAATATTTAAAACAATTAGAGGCAAAAGGATGGTAAAAGACCCTGACAAAACCATGTGAAAGTATAAAATTTCCCAGTAGAACAGTAACAGAAATGATTAAAAGAAAAAAGGAATCAAATTTTATCAAACGACAGTGGACTACTTGGGAGTCCAGCGACATAGCCATTACGCTAACTGCTGGTTCTCAAGGAAAGCTATTCTTCAGAACAGAAGAAGAAATAAGACTTTTACTACACCAAAAGACTTCACCAGTATTAAATTATACCTTCAAGAAATATTTAAAACAATTAGAGGCAAAAGAAAGGTAAAAGACCCTGACAAAACCATGTGAAAGTATAAAATTTCCCAGTAGAACAGTAACAGAAATGATTAAAAGAAAAAAGGAATCAAATTTTATCAATATAGAAAAAAAATTCTAGAAATAATAAATGCATATAGTAAAGTGGCAGGATACAAAAGTAACAAAAAATCTATAACATTTCTACGTACAAACAATAAGCAGATAGAGAAGGAACTTAAGAAAGTAAATTTACCACAGCCACAAAAAGTATAAGATACATAAGAATAAAACTAACCAAGGAAGTTAAAGACCTCTGTAAGGAAAACTATGAAAACTTTAAAAAGGAAATTGAAAAGGACACAAAAATGTGGAAAGACATCCCATGTTCCTGGATTGGCAGAATTAATATAATCAAAATGGCAATCCTACCCAAATTAATATACATATTTAATACAATCCCTATACAATTACAAGGGACATTCTTCACAGATCTAGAAAAGACAATCATAGAATTTGTCTGGAGTCATAAAAGACCCCATATTGCCAAAGCCATCCTGAGCAAGAAGAGTGGAGTAAGTGGCATCTCTCTTCCAGACTTGAAAATATATTACAAATCTGTGATAATCAAAACAGCATAGTATTGGCACAAAAACAGACAAGAGGACCAATGGAACAGACTACAGATCCCAGAAAGAAACACCAAAACATACAGCTAACTGATTTTTGACAAACGGTACCAGTCAATCTAGTGGGTAAAGGAAAACTTCTTTAGCAAATGGTGCTAGAAAAAGTTGGTATTCAACTGCACAAAGATGAATCTGAAGCCCTTTTTGTCACCACTAACCAAAATGAACATGAAGTGGATAAAAGATCTAAACCTAAGACCGTAAACCATAAAACGACTGGTGGAAAACGCTGGGGAAACTCTGGGACACATTGAGGTCAGCAAAGAATTCTTAAGCAAAACCCCCAAAGCACAGGAAATAATCTCCAAAATAGATAGCAGGGATTTACATCAGATTAAAAAGCTTTTGCACAGCAAAGGACACAAAAATTAGTGTGAATTGACAACCCTTGGAATGGGAGAGAATTTTAGTTAATTATGCCTCAGACAAGGGACTAATAACCAGAATACACAGGGAACTCAAATGGCTTTCCCAGAAGGAAATTATTAACCCAATTAAAAAATGGGAAAATGAGTTGAATAAACAACTCTCTAAGGAAGACATTTGAGCAGCCAAAAAAACATATGGAAAAATACACAATGTTCCTCATGAAAAGGGAGATGCAGATCAAAACCAAAATGAGATACCACCTAACCACAGGCATAATGGCGAAGATTAAAAATATATATATTTGATAAGTACTGGTGGGAATGTGATGAAAGGCGAACTCTCCTTCAGTTTTGGTGGAAATGTAAATTGGTCCAGCCAGTGTGGAGAACAATAAGGAGGTTTCTCAAAGACTTTCAAATAGAACTACCATATGATCCAACAATTCCAGTCCTGGGTATCTACCCAAAGGACAGGAGAACGATGCTCAGTCGGAAAAGTGGTTACACAACTATATTTATTGCAGATTTATTTACAATTTCTAAGACATGGAACCAACTCAAATGTCCACAAACAGATGAATGAATTCAAAAAGTGTGGCACATATACTCTGTGAAATACTATTCAGCCATAAAAAAAAAATAATAAAAAATAAGGCCCTGGAATTAGAAATTGGACAAATGTGGAAGATTTGTTGCTGAGTAAAACAAGTCATTTTATGTCTTCTCTTAATATATACTGACTGTCTACATTCTATGATAGAGACGGAAAGACTGGAGGACATAAAACATTGAAAATTGTTATGGACAATAGACACAAAGTGAAAGGAGAGTGTGGAAAGGGAAGAGCATAGGAAAAGAAACTTGGGGAAAGAAATAGACAGGTTAAGACTTTTTTTTTTTTGAGAGGTTTTTGCTATAGGATGTGAGTGCTCGCCAGAAATACAGAGAGAGACAGAGAGATAGAAAGAGAGAAATCACCCCCCAGGAAGGATGGCCACTCTGCAATCCCTTCTCCTCCATTCTCTTCTCAGGATCTTGGGCATGCACGCACATGCGCCCAGCGTGAGTTTAAGCCACTGGGTCCAGGACTTGAACCATGGTCGACTACATGGGAGTTCAGTGATATAGCCATTACGCTAACTGCTGGTACCCAGGTAAGACATTTGTGGGGCACAGATATGGTTTATTATTTGTATAGTATTCTCAACTGGGGTGAACTGAGGTGTATATCATGCTGGGTAAAGTGTCTTTATAATCTAAACAATGTATAGCTATTGAATGTATAAATAATAAAAAAAAATTCAAAAAGAAAACTAACAGAGCAAAAATAAATGATAAGAAAGAATAGTGGAAACACAAACAAGAAAATAAACAAAGTGACAAGAGTAGGCCCACATAATCAATAATAACCTTGAATGTAAATAAGTTAAACTTCTCAATCAAAATATAAAGATTGGCAGAGTCAATATCTACCCAAAGGACAGGCGAACACTCAATCAGAAAACTTTGCACATCAATGTATATTGCAGCATTATTCACAATTACCAAGACATGGAACCAACCTAAATGTCCACAAACTGATAAATGGATTGGAAAAGTGTGGCATATATACTCCATGGAATACTACTCAGCCATAAAAAATAACAAGACCCTGGCATTTGATAGAAGGTGGTCAGATATGGAGGCTCTATTGCTAAGTGAAGTAAGCCAGGCTATGCAAGAAAGATATTGTGTATATCCACTTAATATATCCCGACTATCCACACTCTATGGTAGAGAGCGAAATATTGGAGGACATCAAAGCAATGAAAGTACTTAATGAGAGTAAGACAGTGTGGAATGGGGGGGTGAAGAGAAAAAGATAGAGAAAGATAACAAGAGAACAAATAGAGAGGCAGGACATTAGTGGGAGACAGATACGGCTTATTACGTGTTGATGATGACATGTATAGTATTCTCAACTGGATTGGTCTGAGAAGTATTTCATGATGGGTGAAGTCTTTTTACAAGCAAAATGAGAAATCATGATTGTTCAAAAAATAAATAGAATAATAAGAATGATTGGGAAAAACAATGAAAAGATATTGAATGATGAAGTGGGGAAATTAATATCTCTGTATTGACTGCAATGCATGGCATTCCCTTTTTGAAAAAGCAATGTAATACACTGTAAAGTTATATGCAATCCAATGTAATATAAACAAGATTATGATAAAAAAAAGAAACTCAAAAAAAAAAAAAAAAGACAAGACACCACTGTATGCTGCCTACAAAAAATACTTACATCATCTGTAAAGACATACAAAGACTGAGAGTGAAGGGGTGGAAAGAGACATTCCATGGGTGTAAACCAAACCATGGATGGAAATGGAAAATAAAAATGAGTGATAGTAGTTATCCTAAAATCAGATAAAACAGCTTTCAAGCCAACATTTGTAAAACATAACAAAGCAGTTTACTATACAATATTGTTAAAAGAATATAACACTTTTAAATGTATGTGCACCCAATAATTAAGTATCCCATTATATAAGACAAACACTACTAGACTTCAGACAGAGATAGATTCTAATGCAATAATAGTATTTCAACACCCCACTCTTATCATTAATTAGATAGGTCATCTAGCCAGAAAATCAACAAAGAAACAGGAGAGTTAAACAGCATCATAAACTAAATGAACCTGACACATTTGCAGAAAATTTCCCCCCACAGTCATTTGCAGAAGATTTCCCCCCACAGTCATAGAATATACATTTTTTTCATGAGAATTTGATACAGTCTCTTGTATCAATCATATAGTAGGCCATAAAATAAACATCAAGGAATTAAAAAAAATAGAAATCATATAAAGTATCTTTGGATATGGAATATAATGGAATAAAACTAGAAATCAACCAGAACTGTGAAAATACACAAATACATGGAAACTAAACAACAAAACAACATTCTACTGAATAACTTTGGAGTCAGTGAGCAAATTAAGAAATAAATTTTAAAATTTCTCTAAAGAAATCAAAATTAAAATAAAGTATACCAAAATCTGTGGGATACAGCAAAAGTAATCATAAGAGGGAAGTTTGGAGTAATAAACACTCACATGATGAAAAAAAATGACAACTCAATTATGTATTTTAATGAATTTGAAAAGTAATAATAAATCCAAAAGTAGAAGGAAAAATATAATAAAACTCAGAGTAGATAAAAAAAAAAGAACTACAGACCAAAAAATTATATTGTTGACAAAAAATTTGATCAACCATTAGCTAAACTAATGGAGTAAAAAGAGAGATAACCTCACTTAACACAATCAGATATAAAAAAGGAGATACTACAAATGATACCATAGATACAGGAAAGATTATTAGAGACTATTATATATTCCAACAAGCTAGACAACCTACAGTAGTTGAATAAACTCCTAGGTCTACACAATCTACCAAAATTGAACCAGGAAGAAATAGAAACATGAACAAACCAGTAATAAAGACGAAATTGAATCAGTAACAAAAAATATTCCAACAAGGGAAAACTCAGGTCTACATGGGCTCACTCCTGAATTTTATACATCTTTTGAAAAGAACAAAGACCAATTCTTCTTTTCTTAAAAAAAAGTGCTAGAAAGTACATGTACTCACCATAAGAGAGAGAAAGAGACAGAAGGAAAGTCACCAAGCAGCCTCCCCATGGAGGACAGTCACATTCCATCTCTTCTTTCAGGATTTTGCACACATATGCACATACACTTGTTTTTCAGGCTTATTTTTTTCAAGCTTCATTTCAAGCTGCCAGATCTGTGTCCAAATCATGCAGTCAACCATGCGGCATCCAGGCAACTTAACCATCATGCCAATGGCCAGCCCACCAATTCTTTTTTTTTTTTTTTTTTTTTTGAGAGATTTTTGCTATAAACGGGGTTTTTTGAGAGATTTTTGCTATAGAGCGCGTGCGCTCGCCAGACAGACAGAGAGAGAGACATAGAGACAGAAAGCGAGAAATCCGCCCCCAGAGGGGATGGGGGATGGTCACGCCGCAATCCCTTCTCTTCCATTCTCCTCTCGGGATCTTGGGCACGCACGCACATGCGCCCGGCATGAGTTTTAAGCCACCGGGTCCGGGACGCAAACCGTGGTCGACTACGTGGGAGTCCAGCGACATAGCCATTACACTAACTGCTGGTTCTCCAGCCCACCAATTCTTAAACTATTCCACAAGATCCAAGTGGAGAGAATCCTCCCAAACTCATTTCACTAGGCCATTATTACCCTAACATCAAAAGAGGACAAGAGATCAACAACAAAAAAGAAAACTACAGACCAATATCACTGATGAACATATATGAAAAAATCCTCAGCAAATATCAGCAAACTGAATTCAACAGCACATGAAAAAGTTTACACCACGATCAAGCAAGATTTATGCCAGAGAGGCAAGCCTGGTTTAACATTAGCCAATCAACAAATATAATACATCCTCTAAAGAAGGAAAGAGAGGGCGAGCTTGTGACCTGGTGGTTATATGAGGTGGACCCCACATGTAGATGTGTGTATACAAAATTCCCAAAAAAGGGAGAAATTGAAGAGAAAGGTTGTGGCATAACTATTCACCATCGGGGTGCTTTTTCACTTTTTTTCCTCTCTCTCTCTCTCTCTTTCTCTCTTTATCCAGTGAGTGCATGCACCCTCTGGCAATTTTCTTTTTTAAGAAGAAATGATAGGTAAATACCACATGGTCATATAAATTATTGTAGGAAAAGCATTAGATAAAGTACTTTTCTTCATGATTGATATTCTAAACAAATTAGGTATAGAATGCATATACCTCAATATAAGAAAGTCCAAATATGACAAGTCATAGCCAAATCATACTAAGTTAGGAAAAAATGAAAGCTTTACCTACATAAACTGGAATAAGACAATGATGTCCACTTTCTCTACTCCTACTCCACATAATACTGGAAATTCTTGCTAAAACAGTTGGGCAAGATAAAAATTCAGGACATGCAAATTGGAAAGGAAGTTCAATTGACCCTGTTTTCAGATGACATAGCTATATTCATCGTAAAACCTATGATTCACCCAAAAATTCTTAGAATTGATAAATGAATTCTAAAAAGTGGCAGAACTAAAAATTAGCATACAAAAATCAGTAGCCTTCTTATATACTAGCAAAAACTAGTTAAAAATAAATTTAAAAAGTAATTGCATTTATAAGAGCCACAACATGCTCATAGTGAGTGCAGACACCACCCCAACTCCAGGTTTGAATTTCAAACTTGGGGCACATTAGCTGCAACAGTCCATGCTTTCTAGGCCTGTCCACCATGAGACTTTGGCTCCAGTCTTAGCAGGCTTATCCTTGAAAGTGTAGCCCCACTGCCCAGGTCTGACTTTCAAACATGCCTTTTGATGCACACAACTTGAGGCTGTTCACTAAGTCATATCTCCTTAGCTCATCCCCAGCTCATCAGAAGCTGAAAGGCTGGTAGAAGAGCCAATCATGTGATGCTAACTATATAAAATTTACCTACTCTGATTTAGAAGACACAGCGTTCTTAACAGAAAAACTCCTAGGATCTAGGATGATGTCCTGTCCTCTCATACTACTGATTCTTTTCTAATAAATAACAAGAAGTGCACACTGAATCAGGCAACAAAAATCAGAACAGAGACAGAGGAAATATGAGAAAACGGAATAATTCTATCTCAAAGGAACAGTTACTCCTCACCAACAATGGAGACTGTGAAAAAATTCAGAGAAATGTTAGAAAAAGAATTTTGAATATCCACTGTGACAGAACTCAATGAGATGCAAGAGAGAATAGACAATTCCAGAAAATGAGAAGATAATTGCAGACATAAAAGAAGAATTTCATAAAGAGACAGACACAATAAAAAAAATAAATCAAACAGAACTTCTGAACATGAAGGACACAATACAATAAAGTCTCTCAAAAGCATTAATAGAAAATTGGACCACACAGAAGAAAAAAATTCTGGGACCAGCAGTTGGTGTAATGGTTATGTTGCTGGACTCCCATGTAGTTGACCACGGTTCATGTCCTGGGCCTGGTGGCTTAAACTCATGCCTGGAGCATGTGCGTGCATGTCCAAGATCCTGTGAGAAAAATGGAGAAGGGATTGTGGCATAGTCGAAACCCTGGGGGTGATTTCTCACTTTCTGTCTCTCTGTTCCTCTCTGTCTTTCTGGTGAGTACACACACCCTATAGCAAAAACCTCTCCAAAAATAAAAAAAGAAGAAGAAAAAATTTCTGACCTTAAAAACAAAGTATCCAACATAGATTAAATCAACAAAAATAATGAAAAAAAATGTGAATAACATACAGGAAAATGTAGACAACATTAAGTGCCTAAATATCCTTATAATGGATATCCCAGAAGGTAAAGAAGCTGGTAAAGGCAAGGAAAATGTCTTCCACAAAATATTGTCTGAAAACTTTCCAAATAGAGAGAAACAAAGTGAAATTCTAACCCAAGAAATAAAAAGAATCCCCAAATACAATCAATATAAAAAGATCCTCCCCAGGTGAGTCAAAGCCAGACTGGTAAAAGTCAAAGACAAAGACAAGATTCTAAAAATGGCAAGAGAGAAATGTCAAGTTACTTACAAAGATTATCCAATTAGGATAACAACAGACTTCTCAACTGAAACAATGCAGGCAAGGAAAAAAACGGTAAAAAAAAATTCAAAATATTAAAAGAAAGACAATCTCAACCAAGAATAGTATATCCAAGAAGATTATCCTATAAATGGGAAGAACAAATAAAATCATTCTCAGGTAAACAAAAAATGAAAAAATATTACAAATACTAGACAGTTCTTTAAGAAGTACTGAAGGGAGTACTAAACTAGGAAAACTAAAGAATACATAGAAAATTGTAAAAATGCAATCAAGAAAATAGCTAAGAAAATGATAGGTATAAGCCAAAAAATATTGATAATAAATAAATCAATAATAGATTAAGCTCTCCAACTATAAGACACAAGCCAGCTTAATAGATAAAAAACATTGAACATAAAACAAATAAAAAACAAAGCAGAAGACCACATCAGGAGGCTGCTTCAGGCCTCTTCCTGCTTTCCAACCTGTCCCAGGTACATCTGTCTGCCACCATTATCCCTGGAGCCTGTGCTGCTCTGGCCCAGGGAGCAGTGGCAGCCCATGAGGGCAACTGAGGC
>NW_006203648.1:74150-75533 GCF_000334495.1 Tupaia belangeri chinensis
CATAGTCGAAACCCTGGGGGTGATTTCTCACTTTCTGTCTCTCTGTTCCTCTCTGTCTTTCTGGTGAGTACACACACCCTATAGCAAAAACCTCTCCAAAAATAAAAAAAGAAGAAGAAAAAATTTCTGACCTTAAAAACAAAGTATCCAACATAGATTAAATCAACAAAAATAATGAAAAAAAATGTGAATAACATACAGGAAAATGTAGACAACATTAAGTGCCTAAATATCCTTATAATGGATATCCCAGAAGGTAAAGAAGCTGGTAAAGGCAAGGAAAATGTCTTCCACAAAATATTGTCTGAAAACTTTCCAAATAGAGAGAAACAAAGTGAAATTCTAACCCAAGAAATAAAAAGAATCCCCAAATACAATCAATATAAAAAGATCCTCCCCAGGTGAGTCAAAGCCAGACTGGTAAAAGTCAAAGACAAAGACAAGATTCTAAAAATGGCAAGAGAGAAATGTCAAGTTACTTACAAAGATTATCCAATTAGGATAACAACAGACTTCTCAACTGAAACAATGCAGGCAAGGAAAAAAACGGTAAAAAAAAATTCAAAATATTAAAAGAAAGACAATCTCAACCAAGAATAGTATATCCAAGAAGATTATCCTATAAATGGGAAGAACAAATAAAATCATTCTCAGGTAAACAAAAAATGAAAAAATATTACAAATACTAGACAGTTCTTTAAGAAGTACTGAAGGGAGTACTAAACTAGGAAAACTAAAGAATACATAGAAAATTGTAAAAATGCAATCAAGAAAATAGCTAAGAAAATGATAGGTATAAGAAAAAAAATATTGATAATAAATAAATCAATAATAGATTAAGCTCTCCAACTATAAGACACAAGCCAGCTTAATAGATAAAAAACATTGAACATAAAACAAATAAAAAACAAAGCAGAAGACCACATCAGGAGGCTGCTTCAGGCCTCTTCCTGCTTTCCAACCTGTCCCAGGTACATCTGTCTGCCACCATTATCCCTGGAGCCTGTGCTGCTCTGGCCCAGGGAGCAGTGGCAGCCAATGAGGGCAACTGAGGCAGTAGACCACTTCAGGCTTCTTCCTGCTTCCCATCCCATCCCATCCCAGGTTAGCCCCAGGTGCACCTAGTCACAGAAGACTGGGAAAGAAATCAACATCTAAAAGTGGCTATATATACACTTCTCTGGAAGATAAGGTCCTCTACCAAGAACACGTCTGAGAAGTAGAGATCTTCTCTCTTGATACTATAGAATCAACACTAGAAAAGCAGGAAGTAGTGTATAATGTATCAGATGACGAGAAACCAGCTCAGAGGCACAAAAAGTATGGGAAAACAAGGAAATATCTCTTCCTCAATGGAATGGAGCAACTCTTCAACCATGGACA
>NW_006203648.1:75551-79160 GCF_000334495.1 Tupaia belangeri chinensis
GGAATGCCATAAATAGAGTTCAGAATATTCTTGGTGACAGAGATGAGGAAGTCATTCCAGGATTTGAAGGAGGAGATAAATACCATAAAAAAAAAAAAAACTAATCAATCAGAACTCCTATAGGTGAAGACAGTAATATAGGAAATTAAAATTTTCCTCAAAAATATTTATAGTAGACTAGACCATGAAGAAGACAGAATCTCTGACCTGGAAGATAAACATTTGACTTAGATAAAACCACCAAAAATAATGAAAAAACAAGTTTGAAAAATGAGGGCAACATACAGGAAATATAAGACACTATATAATATCCAAATATTAGAATAATAGGTATTCCAGAAGGCGAAGAATTTGACAATGACATAGAAGATTTATTCCATGACATAGAAGATATATTCCATGAAATATTTATAGAAAGCTTCCCAAACCTAGAGTTGCATTCAAAGATCCAAAGAAATGCTAAAGACATCAAAGAGAATCAACACAAGAAGATCCTCTCCATGGCACATCATAGCCAGAAATGGTAAAAATCACAGACAAATATAAGATTTTAATATTGGCAAGACAGAACCGTCAAGTCATTCGCAAAGGTTATCTATTAGACTGAATAAGACCTCTCAACTAAAACAATGTAAGCAAGAAAAGAATGGGAAGACATACTCAAAATACTAAAAGAAAAATTATTTCAAACAAGAATACTATATCTGGCAAGATTACCCTTCAAATGGGAAGAACAAATGAAATCATTATCTGATAAACAAAAATGAGAAGAATTCACCAATACAAGATGACCTCTTCAGGAAGTGCTGAGGGGGGACCAGCAGTTAGCCTAATGGCTATGTTGCTGGACTCCCATGTAGTAGACCACAGTTCGAGTCCCGGACCAGGTGGCTTAAACTCATGCTGGGTGCGTGTGCATACGTGCCCAAGATCCCGAGAGGAGAATGGAGGGTTGTGGGTTGGCCCTTTTTCCTGGGGGGGGGGGGTGATTTCTTGTTTTCTGTTTCTCTGTCTCTCCCCTATCTTTCTGGTGAGTGCACATGCCCTATAGCAAAAACCTCTCCAGAAGGAAAAAAAAAAAAAGAAGTGCTGAGGAGAGTACTATATTAAGAAAAATAAAGATAGACAGAAATAAGAACAAAAAGCAATCAAGAATATAGCTAACAAATTGGTGGGAACAAACCTGCAAATATTGATAATAATGCTGAATGTTCAAGGATTAAATTCTCTAATCAAAAGATACAGACTGGCTGAATGGAAAAAAAAAAAAAAACAGAAACCCTATATTTGCTGACTACAAGAAATGCACTTCAAGAATAAAGACATACATAGACTAAAAGTGAAGGGCTGGAAAAAGATATTCCATAAGATATTCCATGCAAGTGGAAATAAGAAAAAAAGGCTGGAGTTGCAATAGTGCTATCAAACAAAATAGACTTTATGATAAAAATTGTAAGAAGAGACAAATAAAGACATTATATAGTACTAAAATGCTAATTCGCCAAGAAGATACAAGACATATAAATATCTATATACCCAACTCAGGAGCACCCAAATACATAAAAGACAGAATGATAGACCTAAAGAGAGAGATAGATTGCAGCACACCAATCATTGGGAATCTCAACATCCCATAATATCCTTTGGATAGATTATGTAGAAAAGAAAATAAGCAGAGAGATACATCTAAATGACACCATAAATGAAATGGACTTGACGGACATCTACAGAACTTTTCACCCATAACCACACACACACACACACACACAAACCCCTTTTTTCACTTCTGCATGAAACTGCTTTGAATATTGACCACATGATAGGGCACAAAATAAGCCTTTACAAATTCAAACGCATAGAAACTATATCCAGCAACTTCTCCTTCCATGACAGAAATAAACTTGAAATTAATTTTAGGAAAATCCATCAAAAATAAACAAACATACAGAAATTAAACGACTGACTCCTGAATGACTTCACGACCACTGAAGAAATTAAGACTAAAAACAAAGAATTCACTGAAACCCATGATAATGAGTGCACATGTTTTCATTATCTGTGAGACATAGCAAAAGCAGTCAGAAAAGGGAAATTGATAGATATTAGTGCACATAAGAAAAAAAGAGGGAAAGGTGGCAAATAACATGACAACACATCTCAGGGAACTGGATAATTAAAACAACAACAATAAAAAAAAGTAAAAAAGAAATAACAAACATTCAAGCACAAATAAATGATACAGAGAATAAACAATCTATATAGAAAATAAATGAAGCCAAAATTGGTTCTTTGGGACGGTAAAATTGATACACCATTACGTAGACTAATAAAAGGAGCCAGATAAATCAAATTTGCAATGAAACAGGCAATATTACAAAAGATGTAACAAAAATACAAAAGATCATTAGAGAATATTATGCCAACAAGCAAGAAAACTTGGATGAGATGGACAAATTTCAGGATCCATATAAGCTACCAAGACTGAATCAGGAAGACATAGAAAGCTCAAATAAACCAATAACAAGTGATGAAACTGAATAAGTGATAAATAATGTCCTAACAAAGAAAAGGCCAGGTCCAGATGATTTTACTCCTGAATTCTACAAAACTTTTAAAGAGGAGCTGACTCCCGTTCTACTCAAATACTCAAACTATTTCTAAAGGTCCAAAAGGAAAGAAACCTTCCAAATTCATATTATTATGCCTCCATCACTCCCATCCCCAAAACAGACAAGGACTTAACAACAGCAACAAAATTACTGAGAAATTTCTGTGATGAATGCAAATGCAAAAATTCTCCACAAGATACTAGCAAATCATATCCAACAGCACATTAAAAAGATTACACACCATGAACAGGCAAGCTTTATTCCACAGATGCAAGAATGGATCAGTATACACAAAACCATAAATATAATACACCATATTAACAGGAAGAAATATAAAAAACATATGATCATATCAATTGATGCAGTAAAAGCATTTGACAAAATACAGCATCCCTTCATGATTATGACTCAGCAAAATCCATATAAAGAGCCTTTTGTCAACACAATAAAAGCCATCTATGAAAAAGTCATAGCTAATATCATACTTAATGGTGAGAAACTGTAAGCTTTTCCACAAAAAAAATGGAAGAAGTATGTCCACTTTCTCCATTCCTTTTCAATATATTACTGAAAGTCCTAGCTAAGATAATGAGACAAGAGACTAAAATAAATGGCATTCAAATAGGGAATTCTTGCTATTCGCAGATGACATGATTATATACAAAGAACACCCAAAAGAATCAACAAAAAACTCCTATCAGTAATAAACAAATACGATAAAGTGGTAGGATACATAATCAATGTACAAAAATCTACAGTATTTCTATACACCAAGAGGGAACAAAATGAGCTGGAATTAAAGATACCTGAGTCAGTAATAAATAACCTTCCACCAAAAGAAAAAAAACCCAGGACCTGATGGGTTCACTTCTGAATTATACAAAAGAAGAGTTAACCTCCATTCTACTCAAATTATTTCTAAAGATCCAAAAGGAAGGAACCATTCCCTTCCAAATTCATATTATGAAACCTCCACCACCCTAATCTTCCAAACAGAAAA
>NW_006203648.1:79194-79474 GCF_000334495.1 Tupaia belangeri chinensis
CCCTACAGACCACTCTCTATGATGAACATAGATGCAAAAATTCTCAGCAAGATCAAATTGTATACAATATATAAAACAGATTATACATCACAACCAAGTATGCTTTATTCCAGAGATGCGATGGTGGTTCAGTTTACTCAAGACCATAAACAAAATACACCATATTGACAGAAAGAAAGATAAAAAAAAACATATGATCATACAAGTCAATGAAGAAAAAGGGTTCAGTAAAATACATTCCTTCATGATTAAGACTCTCAGCAAAATTGGCATAGAAAGG
>NW_006203648.1:79646-86016 GCF_000334495.1 Tupaia belangeri chinensis
AGAAGAGATGAAATTATTTCTATTTGCCGATGACATGATTGTATACATAGAAGACCCAAAGTTATCCATGAAAAAACTCCTGTAAATAGTAAATATGATAAAGTGACAGAATAAAACCAACATACAAAATCTATAGCACTTCTGCATTTGAACAAGCATACTGAGATAGAACTGAAGAAAATAATCACATTCACAAAGCCAAAAAACGATATAAGATACCTAAGAATAAATCTAACCTAAGAAGTCAAAGACCTCTACAAGGAAAACTTTGAAAATTTAAAAAAAGACGGGACCAGCAGTTAGCATAATGGTTATGTCACTGGACTCCCACATAGTCGACTCCGGTTCGAGTCCCGGACCCAGCAGCTTAAACTCACACTGGGGACGTGTGTGTGCGTTCCCAAGATCCTGAGAGGAGAATGGAGGAGAAGGGATTGCGGCTTGGCCATCTTCCCGGGGAGTGATTTCTTGCTTTCTGTCTCTCTCTGTCCTTCTGGCGAGCACATGTGCCCTATAGCAAAAACCTCTCAAAAAAAAAAATCTAAAGAAAGAAATAGAAAATAACATAAAAAAGTGGAAAGACATACCATGTTCCTGGATTGGAAGAATTAATATAATCAAAATATCAATTCTACCCAAATTAATCTACATATTTAATACAATTCCCATGAAATTAACACAGACATTCTTCAGAGTTCTAGAAAAGACAATCGCATATTTTGTCTGGAATCATAAAAGATTGTCAAAGCAATTCTGTGAAAGAAGAGTGGAATAGGAGGCATCTCACTCTCTGACCCAAAAATATATTACAAAGCTGTGATAATCAAAACAGCATGGTACTGACATAAAAATAGAGATGGGGATAAAGGAACTGAACACAGACCCCAGAAATAACCGCAAAAATATACAGGGAATTGATATTTGACAAAGGGCACCAGTCAATTGAGTGAGAAAAAGAAAATCTCTTTAATAAATTGCTGAACCTATCAACAGCTCAAGAAGACAAAAATTTTTATATTTGGAAGACAAAGCATAGAAGAAAAACCAGTAATGTTTTAGTCAAAAGTCAAAAAATTTTATTTCACAAGTTTAGTCTTATGAAATTAATCTCTTTAGTTGAGTTTGCAGTGTTACTATGGTTTATTTTTTTTTTTTATTTTAGTCCTGGAAGTTTAGAGATATAAAAATTATAAAAAAAAAAAAACTATATTTAAGAGTACTTTATCGGGGCCACCAGGTGATGTGGTGGCCAAGGTACTGGACTCCCACATGGCTGATTACAGATTTAGTCTCGGACCTGGTGGCCTGCTCCCTCACTATCCCTACTGAGATAGGAATATTTATATTAATTTGTCTTTACTCAAATTAAATAGTAATAATAATGATAAATAAACCGATATAAACAATTTTTAAAGAGTTCTTATTAGAGTCTTTTTTTACTAATTTTTTAAAAAGAGGCAATTTTGGATTATAGCTTATTACAAAATGTTTTAGAAAGAACATTACAATAAAGCATTTTAACTATAGACAACAAAACTTAAAATGACCCTGGTTTGAGATCTGATTTTATCATTATTTAAAATAGACAAATTTGATCATTTTTGTGACAAGCTACATTAGAACTATTTAGCATTACAAGTATGACTAATAATATACTAATATATAACAGATATTTAAGAATTTTATATAATTTTGGAATACCCATTGACATAAATTTGTATATATAGAGCTAAACACAATTTCATATTTGACAGTATTTCCTATATAATTTCGACATGTCAGAAAGTCTAATCTGTCTTTCTCAGACATCCAAGGGCCCTCTTAAGAATGTTTAAAAATTAATTTAAGGTAAAAACAAACTGGAACTGAAATTTGACGTGGGATGTCTGGCAAATATCAAAGGTTTACAACACTTAATTAAAGCAGGATCAGGGCACTGTGACTATCTGTTGTTTACTTAACCAAAGTGACAATTAAAAATTTTTTAAACTATAGCCATAAAAAAAAAAAACCCTGATCTCTAATGGATTAGAATCAGACTTTTTGCTACAGTAGATAGATAACCTGATTAAGACAGCATAAGTCACACAGAATTTTTTTTTCTTTATTAAGAATTTTTTTTTAAAAAAAACTTTATTCCTTTTTGTTACTATTATATAAAAACAAAACAAATTTTAGTCTTTAACAGAGTTTTGGATAAGTTTAGTCAATTTAGGTAGTTTTATTTTAAGATTTTATATATTTTTTAAACTTTTTATACTTATTTAGTTTTATCTATTTTTTTATTTACTTACTCTAAAATAAATTTTAAACATTTTCACATTAGACAATTCTCTTGAAAAAAACACATCCTGACATTTATTTTTATTTTTTGTTTCCCAAAAAAAATCTTAATTTTCTCTGAATATTTTGCGTACATAATTATTTATTTAATTTTTAGCTTTGGTTACTATTATTTTGAAATTTTAACATTTATTTTATAATATTTAGAAATATTTTTTATAACACAAGTTAACAGAGCAAATTACATTTTAGACTTATGCCATATAAAACATGGTGTTAAAGTATATATAATACTTAAACTTAGAAATAACTCAAACAATTTATTAATATAACTTAAGATACTACGTCTTTAAAATTTAAACTATGTAGAAAAATGTAAAAATGATGACAAGTTTAATTATATTTACTCTATTTATATTTGCCCAATTTGTTTTTAACTATTATATTTGAGTTGCTTTTGAAAAAACAAGGCCATTTATTTAAGGTGCTTTACTTTGAAGTAAAGGAAAACCAACCTAGCCTTATATCATCTAGTCTCATCTTAAGACTGAATTACCAGACACAAGAGAGTTCTCCTTTTCCCCAATTTTTCTGTAACCTAACTGTCCATGTAGCACTAAAAATAGCCTTTGATGACAGAGGCCATTTAGGCCCTTGATTTACATGCTAACAGTTCTGAGACGTTTTGGTTTATATTTAATAATTCTAAATCAGCTTTAAAGATTTTTTACACAAGTCACATGAACTTGAATTGCAGTTGAGCACATTTTAAACTATCAGCACACATTTAAATAAATTTGGTACTACATACAGACAAACATACACGTAAATCCAACATACCACACATATGTGTACACACATATAATACAGAGTCAAAGAATTATAGCTTTTATCTTAGAATTTTAGCCAAGAGACTATAAAACTCATTAGTTTGAAAGTACAATATGAGTCAAACTGCATTACTACCTGGAACAAGTTAGTTTATTTTGACATATAGCTCAAGTCTTTTATTTAATTCTGGAAAGCAGATTAGGAAATTTGCACTTTAAAGACAAAGAATATTGACCAAAATAAATATTAAGGGAATATAAATTGTAGAAATTTTTTGTACTGTTTTACTAAGTATGCAGATGGTGTAGGAACTACTTAACACATACACTCAGATTAGACAGGTGACTAACGGAAGAGTTCCTTGATTTATTTAGGAAGTTACTTTTCTTTAATAAATTGCCATTTGCTGTCAGTTTGTCTGACTGAATCAGACATTTAAGACTTGTTCCTAAAAAACAAAAAATAAAGAAAACCAATTTTATATGGTAATTAGCATATAACCAAAGATTAAATGTCCATTCACTGTATAGACATATTGGTATCCCAAAAGCCGAAGTGAGCAATGAGTTTAATGCAAAAGAGTACAGGCTCCAGACTAGAGAAAAAACACATAAAAATAATAAAGTCCTAAATAACTAATTGCAGTTAGCGAGAGATTCAAGGAAAAAGAGTTTGGTCGATTGAAATGTGGCCATAAAAAAATAGGATCCAAGAGAGAAACAGAAGCTTCACAAATGGATGGCCAGCAAATCAGTTTCTAGTTAAGCTGACTTATTTGTAAGAACTCTTCAAGAAAATTTGTTTTATATGGATCATTATGAGTTTTTAGCCAGGCAAACAGCAAACATATTTAAATGTACACACGCAAATGTGTGCACATACATATACACAAAAACTTTTACGAGGTTTTGAATATAGAATAGAATTTAAACTAAGTTATAACTGAACTGAGAAAACAAGATCCAGGTTACTTTTAAAGATAGGGGAAAGAACAGATTAGAGGCCTCTTGTGAGCAGAGGTTGCTCAGTGACTGACCTAGACCCAAAACAAAGGCTTTTTCCAGGCAGCACCATTTTTCAGGAAAAGGATAAGATAATGGCTTTCATAGCCTAAAGCTTTTAGACAAAGAATCTCCTGACCTTTACACCCACTCTAAAATTAGGAGAGTAATTGGACCCACCCAGTATGTACCCCTCTCCACTAGGGTGGACTAAGAGATCTGGACTAACAGATCTGGACTAAGCCCTTCTTGTCCCAAAGAAAAACTCCTTATCACAATTCTTTCTTGGCAATCCACTTTTGGGAAGTTCTCTCTTCTTGGGAGCTCAATAAACTCCCCACTTTGCCACAGCTTCACTTCTGTGTCCGTGACTAATTCTTCCTGAGTGTGGGACAAGAATATGTGTCTCACTGCAAGTGAGGGTCCAATCACTCCTGTGCTCCTTGTTCCTGCATCACTGGGCCTGTGTTCTGACCTCCTCAGGACAAATGACACAGAAATAGAGACCATATCTAGGCGGGAAGAAACGGGCAGAGTACTCATGCCAAAAAAACACTATGGGGACCAGCAAATGGCACAATGGCTACATAGATAGACTCTCACATGGCCCACCGCTGTTCGAGTCGGCTTTAAAATCCCACTGGGAGCATGTGCATGTGCACCCCAGATTCCAAGAAGAGAATAGAGAAGGGATTCAGCATGGCCATCCCCCCTGGGGGGGTGAGGGTTATTCTGTACTGTCTCTGTCTCTTCTCTCTTCAGAGAGTACACATGCCTTAAGGCAAAAAACCTCTCAGGAAAAAAAAAATGAAAGAAAAAACACTATGATCACTATACCCAGGGGACTATTTCATACAAATCCTTTTCTCCCACTAATCTTTACCTAGAAAAGAAACTAAACAGTGATCTTTACAATCTTTTGAACTGAATTCCACAGAAAGCAGGAGTGACTGCTAAGACCTTCCATTTTTGCTGACTTGTCGGTCCTAAGTTCTCTTGGCTGTGACTTTGGAAAGAGCAGAGCAGCTTTGGTTTACTCTATACACCATGCCAAATCTATGGTAGTCACGTGCCCTAAGGTTTACTGAAAAATCACTGACAGAGAAAAGGAAAGGCACGCAGAGATACAGGAAAAGGCACACAGACATTTAACTTAGACCATCCACATGGGACTCACAAAATGCTCCTTTAAGAAAAGTCAATCTACTGGAAGTTGTACACTCAAGGGCAAAGGAGGTCTGGAGTTATGTTAATAAAGGGGTGGGGGGAGAGAATGCAAAGAACCTAGGCTTTTTAAGCCAGAGTCACACTTTTAATCTCTTTCCCCCATTTTAAAGACTATTAACATCTGTTGTTGACTCTCCTGATATAAATGAATCCACATTTCTTTCACAGAGGGTTAGTGAGCAGACCCTCTAACTAAAATTCGAAGCATGTTACTTTTAATTTTCCCACAAATTGATCAGAAAGTTACTTACCTAATGTAAACACCCATTCTTTGTCCCCTGTTCCCTGGATCCTAGAGAACATTGGGGCCAGATAATGTTATAAGAGTTATCTTTATTTAGAATGATAGTTCAAATCCCAATTCTACAAAATATACCCTAAGGGCTACAAGATGGAATAGAGCTCTCTTTCAGTTTCCTGTAATGATGTCCTATTCACAACCAGTTTAAACAAAACATAAAATCAAATGTACAAGTTACCAAATTTCCAAACGGTCTCTTAAGACTTCTTGACCCTGTATTCAAAGAGAGAGATCATACCAAACAAATGTCCTGTCAAAGCAGAAACCAAATATCTAAAGGGAGGCTTATAGCTACTCTTTAGCCAAAAGGAGGAAAACCCACCAAAGATCTACAGGGAAAGATAGGCCTTGGTGTCGTCACACACGAGTCCTGCAACTTACCAGACATCTATCAAATCCAATCCAATGCCATGTTTCCTTCATCACAAAAAATTGCCGTGGATCAACGGTGCCTGGTCGGCGGCCAATCACCCAGGACTGTCCCTGAGACAAGGTGCTCAGCCAGCTGTAGGACAAGTTCTGAGGGTGGCCGTCGGCCAAGGGTCGCTGTACCTTGGGTGAGATGCCCATGCAGTGACGGGGCCATGTAGGCAACACAAGCTGGTAAGGATGCTGCCTCCCATTCTAAGGCAGGGCCTGGACTGGGAAGAAACTGAGGCAGGGCCCAGTTTATGAGCCCTCCCTTGTGTCCTTGAACTGGCCGGTATTCAATTTCTCTGCCATGAGT